>NW_026067944.1:27229715-27364683 GCF_014885135.2 Alexandromys fortis
CTCTCTCTCTCTCTCTCTCTCTCTCTCTCTCTCTCTCTCTCTCAATAATTTGCTTAACCTCAATGTTCTTAGTCTTATAACTTATAAATCTGTGATGGAAATACAGAAGAAAATGTTGGAAATTGTAAATGTAGTCACAATCTTAGTAGGTTTTTATTACAGAAAAGCCAGGCAATGACTGTTTGTGCTGCAGAATTTGTATTATGATGGGTAGCCTTCAGGGAGAAGGGTTTTGTGTGAAAAAAATTTTAAGATAATGTGCTTAAAATATTTTGGGAATAAGGTAATTTATAGGTGTTATGTCTGTCAACCCTCTTAATATATGTTTCACATTTAAAAATTAAGAACCTTCTAACTACTATGTCGATTAAATAGTTTAATTGAAGGCAGAATATGGGTTTATTGCTTGTCACTTGTATCTGATAAAGAACCTGTGTCTTCTGGTTAATTTAATTTAAAATAAATCCCATCACTTTAAATATATTAGGAGAAGAGGAAGCCTTTCTCCCATGAAAGCAACAATGGAGCAATCCACTATTAAGTGCAGAAAATGATGCTAATGCAACATGATGGCTGAGATTTCACAACAAAAAAAAAATCAGAAAATTCACAGTTCTGTTTCCCAAAGCAACATTAGCTCTTCTCCCCTTGAGCGTGGGTAGCATTTCCTATTACCGAATACACACTTAGCTCTCAGTTATTACATATTCACAATGGGCCCAAATTACAGTCACCAGGGGCACCAGGATTTCAAAATTCTTGAAATTTGTATATTAGAGAATATAAGTTTCCATGGTGCTTTTCTTTTCCCCTTTTAGCTGATATTAGTTTCTAGAATTCTTTTTGAAGCACTGAATATGTTATTTCTGCGTTCAGTCTCATGTTTCTGTATATGAGGAAATAGATGTCACAGAAAGGTTATAGTAATTATTCCCATTTGGGCTTGGGAATGCGTACTTATAAGACTGGATTCAATCCTGGTATAACTGAAGAGTTACATCAAGTGCCCAGGTCCTTTAGCTTGCTGCTTCTGAATTTGTCCCAATGCTTGGATTTCAAGACTGTGTTTAGCTAATTTTTAATGATACCTAATTTCCTATCATTAATATTCCAGTTCATGAAATTTCATCTACTTAAGAGGCTACAACAGAAGTTTGGAGAGAGAGAAAGATGAGAAGGAAAGAGAG
Organism: Alexandromys fortis; assembly: GCF_014885135.2. Classification (NCBI taxonomy): domain Eukaryota; kingdom Metazoa; phylum Chordata; class Mammalia; order Rodentia; family Cricetidae; genus Alexandromys; species Alexandromys fortis. Next base: position 27,230,903 of record NW_026067944.1, read on the forward strand.
ACACATAAAGAAACACAGAGAAAGAGAGAGATCTTAAAACTCAATAGTAGAGTACTTGTCTACTTTGCTTGAATTCCAGGGCTCAGGTAGCACAAAAAAACAAGCAAAATAACCTTAACCTATGCCCTGTTATATATATTTCCCTACCAAGATAGGCAAAAATAGTTTTGTTATTAAATAACACTTTGATAACAAATAATATTAAATATGAGAAAAAAGTACCAAGATACATATGTTCAGAAGCAAGTCTCATAGTACATCCTGAAATAAGTGGGTGGGAACAAGAAAAAAAACTGCGAAGTTGCTAATAAACTAAATATTGATGTGACTTCATGCTAAGGAGCATTAAGCAATCATGAGACATACAGAGAGAGAGTTATATATAAAATCCTGCTAAATTAAATTTTTAAATGGCAGCTGAATGTGTAACTTGGGGGATTCCTGTGTACCCATACATATATGTACATGTGTGAATGTGCACGGAGTTTGAAAGTAGGTATGGAAGAATCCCTAAAATGTTGACAATAATTCACTCTTGGTGATAAGATTCTCAAATATAGTTATTTTTCTTTTCAGAAATATATATATATATATATATATGCAAGTTTTGTTTTTTCCTAGTATCACTTTCATGAACATAGAAGTACATTATAACTTCAAAATAATAATGTATGTTCACATAAATACATAAAAATACATGCTGCAGTCTCTTTACATGTCTGTCTGGCATTGAAGCACATAAGAACAGTCACAGACCAAAAGGAACAAATCTTTTGTGAATCAACTCTTGATTCTTTCCTTCCCACCTTCTGGTGGTAGCACTGTGGCCTTAAGTAAAATTGATTCTTCTACAGGTTCGGCTTAGGTGGTCATATACTAAAGTCCCGTCTTTTCAGGGTAAGCTGCATTTCTGTAAGAACCTTAAGGTACAATGACCCAAAGAGTCTCAGTGTTGATGAACAGCCCAAAATAAAGAAGACTTTGGCGGCCAGTCCTTTTTTCAACAATGTTGCAAATGGATGGGTCATAGGTGATCATCAAGAACAATCACAGAGGGCCATGATATCATAATGAACTTAGAGAATTTTAAGAATATGATTTGGGATTGATTAATGAGAAGAGCAGCTGTCCAAATTCTGGCTTCAGACTATAATTTAGTCAGAATTTATTGAATGTCTATTTACCAAGAATCTAGACAAACACTGAAGAGTGCAATTAATAATCGAGAGCAGGGAAATGAATGGCATCCCAATGAGCTGAAGAAATGAAAAGAAAGGTGTGTCATAGAAGAGCGTGGCTAGAAGAACAGGAGACAAAACTCAGCCACCCTGGCAGCAAACCTTCCTTGTGTTGGTTTCTTTGTCCTTCCCAGTGTCATTACCCACATGCGAGCTGCTATTTTCTTCCTATTTACTAATTTATGGGCATCCGCCATTTGTCAGACACTGTGACTGTGGCAATTTTTTGGATCAGAGTGGAAATAGTACAAAGTCTTGAAGGATCACTGTAGTGGGATGATGACAAGAGGAGAGCAGGAGGATTTCAAACATGTTAAGTGCCGTGGAGCAGAAAGAGTCAGTGTGAGCCAGACATCCAGACTGGTGGACAACAATGGCTGGAGACATTTCCTGCCTTGTTTCTAGTTTCACTTGCTGTTCTCCTGCTTGTTAGTCCTGACTTATCTCCTTCAACGATATTCTAACGATGGTGCTAGTTTTAAATGCTCAGAAAAATAATTTTATCCTAACCCTTCTTTGTTCATGAACTTATAATGACTCTCTATTCATTTTTATATATTCTAAAAGTTAAGGTCTTTTACATTATTGGATTTCATAATTTTATCTGAACTCACAAACTCCTCTTTTTTCTTTTCTCTTTCCTTTTTTCTTTTTTTCGTTCATCTTTTTTTCTTTATTCCCAAGCTTCTTTCCTTCCATCCTTCTTTTTCCCTTCCTTTATCCCTCACTCCCTTCCTTCTTTCTTTCTGTCATTTTTTTCCATACTTGTATTTCCCTCTGTGATGGGTCCTGAAGTTGTAAGGATGAGCCCCGTAGAACGTCACCTCTAGGTGCTCAAGCTGTAATAACACTGTGTGGAAATATATACAATGAACAGAGGAGATATGTAGTGAAATGAATGGTAGGCAAACAGAACTCAATATAGTTGGAGAGAAAGGGCATGTATCCATGCAGAGGAAATCATATATGTTAGAAGGGACATGATAAGCTAAGTCTCTCAATACAGGCTAGAGACTGAAAATTGATTTTCTGTGTAAATGGTGCCTGCTCTGGAGAGCACTGAGAAATACAGCAACCCGTGAATAGAAGGAGATCACAACATTGAGACTGAGCAGGAAATGAATGAAAAATTAGTCCCTGGGAAATGTACAGAAGCCATGCCATGGTAGGATATCCTCATTAGCATTAGTAGTGTGAAAGCAGGGTCTCCACTGCACACTTGCAGGAGAAATGGCAGCATTGCTCGATTTGGAAGTGAAGCAGTGTGTAATGTGATCACGGAAAAATTAAGATGATATGGTCTTCATTTGGATGAGGGTACCTTGGGCAAGGGCAAAAAGGCAAGCTACACACGGGAGAAGAGGGATGCTAAGATGCTGACTAGAAGAATCTGCGACATAACTGGAAGGTCTTTCAGGTGATGTCTTAGTGTCTCCTTAGTATGCACCACAGAGACTCCATGAGGTTGCAGGAACAGGGGAGAGTGGAACAAGGGGGGCTAGGGAGCAAAATGATTAGTTCAGTCTCCCATATCTAAATTAGATGTGGCCTTGGTGTGATCCAAACTCAGTTGGACATGCACATTTTAAACTAGAAAAAGAAATCTGAACTAGAAAATAAGCTTGCAACTGATATGAAAATGTCAGTCAGAATTTTAGCAGCGAATGCTTTTATTCAGCAACATTCCAGTGGAAGCTGAGTGCCATCATACTCTCCTAGATCCTAAAGACTTAGGAATGAACAGAATGCATGACACTGCTAGTCATTTTTTTCCACAGTAGATAAGAATGTATGGCAAGGTGCCCGAGAATATTAATTTCTGGTGGTTCTTCCCTGGAAAGTAGGGAGGCAGGGTATAAGACGCAAGTTTTGCTACTTGTAAAATAGAAGTTGAGGAGGGCTCCTTAAGTGGGCAGAGCTTAATCAAAGGTGAAGGTGTTATTACTGCAGTCAGGGATATAATGGGTTAGGGTGGCAGTATGACAGCTTTTGAAAAAATAATCCTATAAGTTCTCACATCTCTCTTCTTTAAAAAAAAAAAAAAAGAAGAGGAAGAGTCCAAGAAAATTTAGGGTAGTTAAATGTTTGGTGGTATTTTGAATTTGAAATACTACTTGCAAAGCATTTCTTTTTTTTTTTGGTATTTTTTTCCATTTATTTATTTATTAAATATTTCTGTCTCTTCTCCACCACCGCTTCCCATTTCCCTCCCCCTCCCCCAGTTAAGTCCCCCTCCCTCATCAGCCCAAAGAGCTATCAGGGTTCCCTGCCCTGTGGGAAGTCCAAGGACCACCCACCTCCATCCAGGTCTAGTAAGGTGAGCATCCAAATTGCCTAGGCTCCCACAAAGCCAGTTCGTGTAGTAGGATCAAAAACCCATTGCCATTGTTCTTGAGTTTTCAGTAGTCCCAACCCAAAGAAAAACATATAGGCATCCTCCTGAATATTAACCTTCATCAGGCGATGAAAGGAGACAGAGACAGAGACCCACATTGGAGCACCGGACAGAAATCTCAAGGTCCAAATCAGGAGCAGAAGGAGAGAGGGAACGAGCATGGAACTCAGGACAGCGAGGGGTGCACCCACACACTGAGAAAATGGGGACGTTCTATCGGGAACTCACCAAGGCCAGCTGGCCAGAGTCTGAAAAAGCCTAGGATAAAACCGGACCCGCTGAACATTGCAAAGCATTTCTATGGCTTGAGTGGAAAATACAGATTGTCAGTTGCTAGAAAGATGAATGCAATTGGAAATAAGTATTGATTCAACAATGACAAATCTTTGAAACGGAGATGTTTTAGAACATCATTCTGGCATGTGGATGCTAACTCTGTCTAAATAGGTTATCCTTCCCCATGTGGACTTCAAGTAACTTTGAATAATGGCTTTTGTTTCTTTTGTTGCAGTGGCAATTTAACTCAAGCCTCACACATTCTAGACTAGTCTTACACCATTGAGTTAAGCTGCCAGTCCTGAATAGTGTCTTGAGGTTGATAATACTCATCTCAAAACAACTGTACAGTAACTCCTTGTTGTACCGTGCTTAACTCCACATAATACGGGCTGAAATAGAGAGATTTTAAAAGTGATAACTAAAGATTTGAAAATCATCCTTTCCCATTTCTTACTTAGCTCAGGGTGGCTTATTGAGATATTCCCTGACTTTACATGTTTATATTTACTAGAAATTTCAAACACAATTTAATATTTTCTTCCAGTGACAAAGAAAGAGAAAACATTTCATTTCTTATAGCTGATTTTCATATTGCTGGAATGAAGTTTCTATGTCCTCTTTCATCGAAAACTGGATGACAGTTGTAGGCATTTATAAAATGGATTTTAGTCATTTTTCATTTTTCTCTCTCATCACCCTCTCTTACACTGAAACCCTTACTCCTGAAAAGTTCCCAGCTCCTACCGTTTCATCTCCTTTTTAGATGTGATCCAGTATGTTCAGTTAGTTTCTTTCCCATGCACAGCTGGGCGATTACTTACTAGAGCAAGGGTGATTTACTTGTGGCTATGGCACTCAAAACAAATGATTTCCTTCCCCTAAGTACCACTAATTACCTGTTATTGCCCAGGGAATGGTAGGGCTTCATGGATCTCTCTTTGGTCAGTGAATAACTGTTGGCAGGACCAGTGTTTTGTAGGTCATGTTCAGATGGCCACCGCTACAGTGCGTTCATGTGGTCGCCAGCATTGTCCAGCAGATGTGTTTTCTACACACTTCTCATCAGTCTTTTCCCTTTTCTTCCTTTCTTTTCCATCCATCCTTTTTTTTCCTTCCTTCCTTCTTTTTTTGTTGTTGGTGCATGAGTCCTACCAAGTACAATGGCATTGTTTTCAGAAGCCCAGATGGGTCCTCCCGTCAAAAGCATATAAACACATATTCTCAGTGTGAGAGAAATGTATCCAGATATGTTTGTCTTTTTTTCCTGTAATAAATTCATTATATGTTACTCGTTCTCTTTAACTGCATTTCTTCCGTTTAAATATTAGGAGTATTATATCATTGGGGCTCAAGTTCCTCTCAAAGTAGTCAAGGTAAACGATGTGTGAACTAGGACTATGTATCCTTAATTCTCAAAAGTCAAAATTCTCAAAATTCTCTCAGTGTTTGCTCAACCTCAGAACAATGCCAAGTATTTCCAAAGTGCTCCCTGTCAACTGTACTACCTCAAGCCTACTTGTATTATTTATAGCACTACCATTACTGTGAAAATATAGGATTTCAGAATTTTTATTTGGCATCATATGTAATTTTTGTTTATTTCTATATTTATTTACACTAGCTAAATCTTGACTATGCCTCTCAAATACTAATTGTTTATTATTTTAAAATAAAACAACTCTAAAGACTCGTCTTAAACTGATATCACAGTTAATGTAAATTAAAATCTGTTGCTCCTCCCTATCTCTCTGTTTCCATCTCTCGTGAACACAAAGAATTATTTTTTAACATCTATTTCAGTGAAATGGACAATTGAACACAATTAAAACAACTGCTTCCTCAGTTAACAAAAGCCATCATTACACTCATAAGATACATGAAAGAATTGAATTCTCATTTTTTTAAATTTCAGTGTGACACGTTCCACCTTAGCATCTAAGTGGAGGTAGTCCATCTATGTTTATTCCATTGAAGATATTCATGGTATCTTGCTACCAAGCTTATTAGTTAGACGCTCCTGGGGTCCACAGAATGAGTCTATTGTGGGCCATGATTTGAGTTATAGCACACGGAGTTCTTGAGCAGCATTATTAGTCACACCAGTGCAGCCCTTCAATGATGTGGAAAAACCAAATGTTAACTGTGTTTGCTTTTGAATATTGTGACCATAAATCTTCCCGCGTTCGTGGCCTTTGCAAATGTGATAGAGCGAATCATCTGCCAAGGTAATTGTTGCTTTCCCCTTTATTAAAGACAACTTGAGTTTAGAGACGAGGGGGCCAAGGGTAGTCGCTAGCCTGCAAGCTAAGGATAGTGTACAACATAAACGCAGAGCAAATAGCTCACAAAGATGCAGCAATTACACAACAAACACCTCTTTGCTAAGCAATGAATTATAGAACCCAATATCCTGTAATTACAAACCATTTATATATCTGTTTAAATTACTGTGGATGCCACTTAGTGTAATCACTTTGATGATTAATCAAACATTATGTGAGGTATGGAATGCTTCAGAGTTCACAGGTGTGCATGCTTTTCAAACGATCATCCTAAAGTTGCAGACGGCAAACTTGCTAGTCCCCCCCCCCATATTCTACAATACAATCCAATCTTTTCTAATTCCACATTCTTCTTGAACTATCGCAGCTTTATGCTTTCATTTGGAGATGCCATTCTTATTTTAATAGGGGGGGGGAACCAGTTTCAATAGCTATGATTTCCTGAGTCCTAGCATGCACACCCTCCTGGGGGGTTAAAAGAGAAATAAACTCATCTTGCCAAGTGTTTGTTTGGAGTGAGGTTTGGGTGACACACTGAGCTTCTGTCTTCCTGAATAAGACCTTCAAACAGCATCGTCCTAGAGCAGTCAAGGAATCAGGCCAAATGCCTCCCAAGGTTTTCCTAGGGAAGGGTAGAGACTGTGAATGACAAGGATTAGTCCAAGACTACTGGGCTGAGTTCTTTGCATTTTTTTTGGCTGCCAAAGACTTCAGTTTAATCTTCTTGGCAATGATAAATATGGGTCAAATCGGATTATTCTAAACCAATATGAGAATAATTTGAGAACAATAGCTGGCTAGGGAGAGAATGTCATGCAACTGAATTACAATAAATTATACAGTCTTGCCTTGGAAGAAATAATTTAATAATAAGACTTGCAAGCACGATAATCACTGACTGTAGCCGGCGCCCCTCCATAGCTCAGATGGAAACCACGTTAGGCAGTAAGTAAGCTACCCGATCGCCTATGTTTGTCCATGATACAAATATGTAGCTCTGAGGGAATTAATATTAATAATTCACAATATTTCCTTAAATTTTACCACAAAGTAAGCACTTTCCTCGATATTTTATAGATACTAATTGCTGATCGTTACCCTGTGTCGTACCTACCTATCATCACACCATCTCAAGGCTGAAGGGAATGAGTATAGATGAGTATAGAACTCAAAAGTATTCCGCTCATGGTTACTAAGTTGCAGAACTGGCTTCTCAAGCAAGGTGGTGCTGTTACATGACAGAAACCTTCCTTTAGTAGACAAGGAATTACTGATTTTAATCACATGCTATACCTCATGTACACTGATTCTCTGAAGCCATTCTTTCTGCTAAAACTTCTGCACAAGCCTGGTTTGTAGAACTGAGTAAGAAGGTCAGTGAGCTCCCAGTCTTGCCTCCACAGTAGTTTCAAATGTCCTGCTTTTTCTTTTTCCTTCTTTACCTTTGTATTGTTTCTTGAATAAAATAAAAAGCCTTAACCTGAGTCAGGTTAACAACGAAGGATTTGGACCCTAGCTATTTCGAATTTCTGTCTCTGGCAATATTAAACTGAAAAGTAGCAAATTAGTTTAAAGGGTTGAAAATACATTTGAGGTCGAAGTATTGCAGAAATCCTAGAACAGAAAAACAACTAATGGGGAAAATAAAGCTAGATTGTGGGGATGGAGCGACTAGAAGTAAATCCTTTTTGATTTTTAAAAAGTCTTCCATCTCTACTAGGAAAAAAAATTTTTCTTCAAATTTAACTTGTTTTTATAAGTTTGCTCTTAGCAAATGTTCTAACACATCACACTCAATTTTAGGAATATAATTATATCCTATATCCACTGGGTTACAATCTACTGGTTTTATCCAGAAGTGTAGCTGTAGTCCAGCTATTTGCCTGGGGGGAGGAGGGCTAAAGACAGAGAGACAGAGAGAAAGAGAGACAGACAGATAGCAATGAGATAGCAAAGACAGAATTATTAAATCAATTAGTCTTCTAAAGGCAGAATAGAAAGGATAAGAAACTTGAAAAATAAACTAATATTTTATTTTGTGGAGGTAGCCCTGAGAAAAGTAGCTTCCCAAAGCAGGTCAGTTTCAAATGTTTTGAAAAGGGAAAGGTACTGAAGGAGCTTGCTTTGGACCAAGCCAAGAATAGCAAAGAGCCTTGGTAGATGAATTAAAAGACTTTCTGCGAAAACAACAACAACAACAACTTAGTATCAATTTGAAGTCTGAGACATACAAGTAAAACTTTAAATCATTCATTCACTTATTCATTCATTTTGGAGCTGATGTTCTAGGATACTATAAAAGGCATAACCTTTAGCCTGCAGAGACCATACCTACTTCAGTGAGATTTGACAGATCTTTGGTTGGGAAGACCCTGAGCCACTCTTAGAATTCCCCTATCATACACAGAGGGGGGTTAAAAAGACCGAGTCATTTGTGTATATTAGATTAGACCCTATGTTCTAAATTCTTCAGGGAAAAGGGAGGAATTTGGTGTGACTCATTGAAACCCAGTCTGATCCTGTGGGTAGATACAGGTATACTCCTCCTTCTAGTTCTTCAAGAAAAGTAATGCAGTTATTTAAGATGGTTTGGATGAAGGATAGGGAACTAGACTCTGTAAAGGATGTTCTAGAGCAGTGGTTCTCAATCTGTGAATCGTGACCCCTTTGAGGTTCAAATGACCCTATAACGGGGGTCTCCTAAACCTATCTGCATACCAGATATACACATTAGATTTGTAGCAGTAGCAAAGTTACAGTTATGAAGTAGCAATGAAATAATTTTATGGTTGGTGGTCACCACAACTTGAGGAACTGTACTGAAAGGGTCACAAAGTTAGGAAGGCTGAGAATCACTGCTCTAACCAAGGATAATAGGAAGGGATGGTATATTTCAAGGGGTTCCAAGCTCAGTTGAATGAAGTATTAGACTTATTAGACTAGTAGGCATAAATTATACTAGTGGCAGTCAAAGCACTGTGTGAGAACACGTTTTAGCTAGAGGCTGGCATTTGAACAAGGCTAATATTGTTAAACATGTATTTGACAACTAAAGTTCAACACGTAAGATGCTAGAACAACATGAAGAAAGCTGTGGTCCACTTTGGAAGCTGTGATTTGATGCTGATCATTCATCCCATAGCTGATGACTATCTTTGATTTTGTTTAAAGTAAGCTGGTTCCCACCGTCAGGATCTCTGCAGGGAAAATATATGTATTGCTCTTGTCTTCTGTGGAATTCTTTTTTTATTCTCTTGGAACATGGCATCCTGTCCAGTAAGTCTATAACCAGAATCTTCATAATTTAGTAAAATTGTATTTTAGCTCATATCTAATTTAGCTATAATTTTGTATTTAGTACAGTGGTCATCACATGGTATGTCCATTGATCTAAATCTTGAGTATTGTTTTGACTCTGTCATTGGATTTGTCCATTTTATCCTATTGAGATATGATGCAGGGGGAGGTAACAGAGAAAACAGGGATAGAGAACCTCTGTTTCACTTCAGAGGAAAAAAAATTTTTATTAAGATAAAATATAAACACGTAAAAACAAGTACAATTGAATATTGACAACTATTCACCAAAACTTAGTAATTACTTGGGTTAATTAGTACCTCATATTTCTTTCAATAATTTGGAAATAAATCTCAAACTTTGAATCATTTCATTTGAAAATATTTTATTATATGTTTCTAAAAGATATGACTGTCTTAAAATATAACCATGGTTCTATGTCATTCTGAAAATGACAGTAATCACTTAGTGTCAGATATTCAGTCAGTGTTCACATTCCCATAATTTTTATATAGATAGATAAGTATGGCTGTAACCTTATTCAAAATCTAAATTATTTCTTTATCCATTACAACTGACTCAATATATTTGATTGTTTTTTTTATTGGTAGCAGACATCAACAAACATCAAACCCACTGACCAAAACCATATCACAACCTGCTTCTTCAAATGTAGTTCCTCATCTTTGTCTTGATGGTAGAAAATGACAGTTTCCTGACTAACACGTACTCCTCCTGCTTGACTCTTACCAGTACTGTAATCTACAACAGCAGTGGTAATATTTAACATGGAGTTTTAAATTTGGAGTGGTTCTAGCATTGCTGTAGCTAGCATGTATTCATTTATTTAATTTCCTCACACACTTCATTAGCTCTACTTCCCAGACCTGGTAACCAAAGACTGAAGAAATTAATGGGATGGGAGTCCCAGGCAAAGTAAAAGTTTTGTATCAACTTTCTATCACAATGTCTCTCCTGATAGAAAATTTGCATGGGGATGAATTTATCTTGTCCATAAAGATGAATACTTAGCATGGAGCAAGAACAAGGCATTGTGGGTAGACTCTATTGATAGTGGAATCTTTTGAAATACAATGATACACTCAGTTCTCTAGTCTGTAAGATTTAAGTCTAGAAACAGAAGACCCAGGTTTGTCAAGAAACCATTAGCCTGGTTTCTGCTAACCATTCACTGCTGCCATTCCTTCTCCCATTGGCTACCTTGTGGGTGCTCACAAACCATTCTACTCTTTCTTGAGATCAATCATAATAAAATGACCGCATTTCAATTTCCATTTGCCAAGCATACATCTGTATGTTTTGTTCAAATCATCTTGCATAAACTTTTCTAATCTGTTTAGCTTCACATTTTGTAAAACCTAGGAATATCTACAGAACATATATCTCCTATATTCTGTGTTGTTTCCTCCTAGTTACTTTCCCACTGAGTAAAGTAATTTCCATATTCTTAGAGACATTTTCATGACTCATTCCTCTTCCCTAGACAATGGTGAAAGCACTCTGGGCCCATAATCATGCACAACAACCTAGTCGGTATTGGTCATTTACAATCCCAGGAAAAAGGGCAAGGACTGTTTTGAATGTCCATAGATACTTTGAATGCTTCATGTCACTTTTCTAAGACAGAATAAACAGGCAAAGAGAAAGACAGCTTATGGTGTAACAACTTCTGTGCTTTGCTATAGGAAAGATTTCTACCTCTTCCTCCAGCTTTATACAGACGTAGCTGACAAAGAGAACCCAGGGGATGGTGCTGATAACTCAAGGCAACCGATACACAAGAAAAGGTCTACAGCCCTTGCTGTTTTCTTAACAGATTAAGAATTAAATCTTGCAGGTCATACTACTTATGAGCACAAGTTGGACAGTGAGAAATCTAGTGTGATGACTTTCATCAGAAGCATTTTGAGAATGTTTGTGTTACAAACTGTAACCTGCAACAAAAGCACACCCCTCAGCCCATTTGCTCAACATGGAACTCTAGTGCCTTCTTATTTCATGAAAGTAGTGGTTCGCTCATTATAGAGAAAAGTCTAGTTTTTCATGTTTAGTTTGTGAAGTTACAGAGGGAGATGATGAGTCAAAGGATTCAAGATGAGCAGCAGCCAGAGCCAGCAGGCTGTGGTGATGAGGAGTAAGGTCAAGGATAGGAATAAGTCTATGTGATCACATGGATTTCAATGCATTTCTATTTCTAATTAGAAACTTTTAATTTTCATGATGTGTAACTGGATGAGTTCTGAGATGATCATTTAGATTACAAATTCAGTACTGATTGCGGTAGGATTATACAGGGGAACAAATTTGAAAATTGGGCAGTAGTTGAACAAAAAGAAGCAGAAAATAATTAAAGAAGAGGTCATGAAGTTGAAAGGGAGAAAGGGAAATAGGAGAGGAATTCACGGTGAGAATACAGGATAGAAATCTTGTTAAATACCCCATGAATGGCACTCTTTAAAAATAATAAAATAAATGTAAAAAAACAAGAGGGAAGGCATCACTTTGCTTAAATGAGCTATTCATTTTGATTCAATATGATCAACTGTGATACTTTCTCCAATGTAGCCTGCTTTGTCCTTTGTCACAATTTCTGCACATTGGGATGTGCTGATTCCGTTTATGATATTATTTAATCTTAAAGAAAAATTAGTTTAAATATTCCCCCTTTATACTTCACTTAGTGCAAATAACCTATGACTATTTACTATTGTCATTTTTCTTCTTTAGCCAGGGTAATGTTACCATTGAATCTATAAACTCTTATAAATATTTAGAATTAAATAGGTATGCTTTTCTTTAGTATTGTGCATTCCATATTTCTTTTTCATCGCACTTGGGATATATTCATTATACATAGTCCTGGGACTAAGTGCATGCATATAACCATATTCATACAAGTATTTAATGTAGCTTTATCTTTTCTTCCCTTTTCTTAGCCCACTTAGCCCCTTTTGTTAGCTTAATGAAGTTTTGCTTTCACATTTATCTATTTATTTATCTGTTTGTTTTGTTTGTTTGTTTGGGGGCAGTTGTGTACATACTATAGGAGCCAAAAGACAACTTGGAGAAGTTGACTCTCTTATTCCACCCTTATGGGATTTGGGTATCAAACTCAGATCAGGGATCTTAGCAACTGAGCCATCTTGCCTGACAAACCACTTTTTTTTTACTTTCATTTTTTTTTGGTGATATGTGTGAGTGTGTGATTTTATGTATCATTATAAGATCTATGATCCAGAAATAAAAAAAAGATGCAATATTTGTCGAAATCAGACTTAGACAATAATTTCCAGCTGTATGTGTTTCATATTTTATCACTGAATAAAATTCCATTAAACATATATATATATGTATATATACATATATATAAAATCATATTTTCTTTAAAAAGTTCCTCTTTTAATAGACTTCTAGGTTGGTACCATAATGTAGGTATTATGAATAACTCTGCAGTAAGTATCAATGTACAAATATCTATGCACTATATTAACTTAGAGTCTTTTGGGTTTATATCCAAAAGTGGTATAGCTAGGTCATATGGTAAGTCCAAGTTTAGCTCTTTGAGAAACCTCCATACTAATTTCCATAACAGGTAGATGATTTTACTTTCCAACCCGTGGTGTGCACATGTTCTACTGTGATAACCTCCTTGCCAAATTTTGTTGCAATTTATTGTTTTCTTAGTGATTAGCATTCTGTCTACAGTGAGAGAAAACTTCATTGTAGTTTTAATTTTCATTTTTCTGATGGGTAGTGATGTTAGCATCTCTTAGTTGCTATTGGTCATTTGTATTTTATCATATTTTTCCATTTCTAGCTCCTGTGTGATCTTACCCAAATCCATGGCCACCCAACTTTGTGTTCTCTCTCTCTCTCTCTCTCTCTCTCTCTCTCTCTCTCTCTCTCTCTCTCTCTCTCTCTCTCTCCCTCTGCTGTCTGTTCATATCATTAGCATCCTTTTGATTCATTAGCATCAACTAGCTTTCTTCATCTTGTTTTGATTTTTGGAGGTCTCTATATTAATCCCTTGACAAATGTTTAATTAACAAAGATTTTATTTTCTCATTGTATAGACTGTTTTGTTACTTTATTTTCTTTGGTATAGTGAAGGATTTCATTTCAGGCCACCTTTTTTAAAATTTCTTTTTTGATTTAATTTTTGTGTTTCTTATGTTTTTTTTTATTTTAGTAGTATGAGTGTGCATACACATACATCCAGAAAATCAGAAGAGGGCATCAGAATTGCAGTATACATGGTGTGGGCCACCACCTGAGGCCTAGGAATCGAACCTGCATCTTCTGCAAGAGAAACCAGTGTTCTTAACCACTATAGTGTACCTTCACCCTCGGCCCTTCTCAATTCTTGGCATTATTTTATAAGCAAATAGAAGCCTTTTAAGGAAATACTTGCAAATGCCTACTCATATCTCAAAATGGTTTGCCTATGCTTTTTCTACTAGTTTCAGAGTGCCAGGCATCCATTTAGATCTTTGAACTACTTGGAATTGATTTTTGAACAGGGTGAGCAATAACAATCCACTTTCATTTTTTCTACATATGTATATCCAGTTTTCTTTCACCATTTGTTGAGTCTTTTCGACCCAATGTATACCTACATGAAAAATCAGTTAGCTAGAGTCATGTTGGCTTATATTTGGCTGCTACTCTTTTCTGTTAAGTTGATTTGCATGTATGTTTTTATTCAAGTAATATGCTGTGCTCTGTTTTTCTGGCGCTGTTGTATAACTTAAATAAGGTACTATAGCATATCCAGTATTATACTTCTAGTTCCGGATTGTTTGGAATAGCCAAGATTTCTTTGCAATCCCACATGACTTTCCTTTGTAGTTTTTGTCCCCCTCTCTCTCTTTCTTCAAAGAATATGATTGGACATTTTAAAGTCAGGATCTTGGATAGCATATGTTGTTCTCAAGCTCAATCCACAGCGACAAATAGCTTCGGATCTCTAATCTTCCTGAGTGTTAGAATATTGTGTTACAACACAGTAAGTTTGTGTAGTTCTAGAGATCAAATTCAAGGCTTGCTGCAGGTACATCCCAAAGCCTCTCATTGGTATTTGGAAGGGATTTCAATGAACCTGTACATCACTTTTGGTGATGTACACATGAATTTTTACAATACTGATTATATTGTTGATGAACATAGGAAAAGAGAAGGCCTTTTTTTTAAACTTCTTTGTTTTTTGCAGTTGTTTTCCTTGGTCTTTTTAATTTTCATTGAAATGATCCTTCATTTGTTTAGTAAGTTTACCTCAAGATATTTGATTACTTTGTTTTATTTTACTTTAAGGCCATCATGAATGGGATTGTTATCCTGTGTTATAAAAATAATCTTAGCAATTGTGTCTTCAAATGTTCAAAGTTCATGTTAAATATATGTATTTTCTGTATATATTTACAGCTAATTCCCTAATACTCTGCAAAATATTGACATTTTACATTATTTAATGTCCTTAAAAGTCTCACTTTTGTTTGCTTCTCTGTGAAGATTCCTAGCAACATTTATTCTGACTTTGTATCTGAATTTGCCTTTTCTTACAGTCTGCCCCCATAAAGGAAAATCATAAGTATTTTGTAAAAGCAATGGCAAGCCAGCCAAATTAAGCCATTCAAACTTTACAATAAGTGAATCCTCTTCCGATCCATCCTCTCCCAATACAGTAGACATGCGGGTACTAACCATATTTCCTGTGTTAAATCCTTCCTCCGTCAAAGTTTTGAGACCTCGACCCTATACAAAGAACTATGGGCAACTGAGAAAAGATAGGAGCAGAAGTTGTCCTCCCCAGAGAAAAGCACATCAATTGAATGTCCATCACCAAATGGTCAGCCGTGAAAACATACATACAAGTAACATATATGGACCCAATGGGTTATATTTAAGAATATGTATGCATATATAAATATATATATTTATTCAAAAAAATAATGAAGAAGCCTTGAACTTGAAGGAGAGAAGCGAGGGATATAGGGATGGGTTTGGAAGAAAGACAAAGGAGGGAAACATGTAATTCAATTACAATATCAAAAAACAAACAAAAAAGAAAAGTGGTTTATAATTCAGTTCTGAATTTTGAGTTTTTATTTTACTATAACTCCTGGCTATTTAGTGTTTTGAGAACTGCTTTGTATGGTAGATGATCACATATTTGAGTTATTTTTAAAACTTTCTTATTCATTTATCCTATAGCTATAAGATGATATACTAAAATGATTTTCAACAAAATGAGTTGCAACAAAAATGACCACTTTCTGTGGGGAAAACATTTATTTAAGCATATATGGTATGTATGCTGTATGACTTGTATGAGCAGGTTGGGCCACATGATTTTTATGTAGCCATATGAACAAACTATACATATTTTTGGTCTATCAAGCTCCAATCTCAGGGAAAGCAGGGAGCTCTATGAGACTTTTCTATGGTGCTTCTTGCAGTATAAATCTGAGAGAAAAGAAGCCCTTGCCTGTTGCCTTAACAACCAGTGTTGCTCATGACCTTCACTGAATGCCTCTGCATTTTTTAGCAACATTGCTGAGTAGGAGGAAGGCATGGATTAAGGAAGAATATTCTTGGAGACTATTGTGCACAGCCTAAATAACCATCATAATGCATAAATGTGAACGAAACACAAAGCTGACTAATTGTAAGATCCGAATTGAAAGAGAAATCTGGTGGCATCAACTGGGGCCTTTGGCTCTAGGGTTGTTGAAAGGGTTTTATGTACAAAGTGCTGATTGGCATGATTATGGGTACAGAAACCAAGCTGCCAGCTGTGGCTATGGATGGGCAATGCTTCCATCATCTTACCTGAACCCTGAGTGAAGAATCCAAATGGCTAAAGAGAGTTGATGAGTACACTCAGCCTTGTCCTCACTGAAGAGGACTAGAAATGATAATAACAGTAGTGATTAATACATAAGAAGAGGTCAAAGAAAGAATACTGAAACCCCGCCCTCTGTGTTTGCAGTCTTGACAATGAATCTTTCTGTGTCCTGTAGCAATGATGAGGCTGATGAGCAAGATGGGGTCCTGGTATTTAAAAAAATAATTGACATGATCTGATCTTGGCCAGTTGCAGTGAGACAGGACCCCTTCCATTCTCCATTCCTTCTTCCAGTCACCAGTGTTTCATCCTCATTCTTTATGGCATTCCAAAGCTGGTTCCCAGACTAAATTGGATATTCCTGGGTCTAGAACTAAGGAAGCAAGTATCCTAAGTCACTGTCTTTTACTGCTGTCCCCAGCTACTCAATGAAAAACTAATAAATGTCTTAAAATTCTGCAAACCATTCTCCCAAACATGACACCACAGGATAGGTGCTCAGGTGTTTTAGAAGTTTACAATGTGCACAAAATGGCTGCTTATTTTATGCTATGAAGAACTCTCATAGGAAAAGTTGCAGCTTGTGTGTATGTGTGCAAAGAAATTTCCGAGTGTGACATAACTCCTGGGAAAATGGAAACATTTTCTTGAAACACATGTGAAACACAAAGGAACAAAGTTCACCAGGTATAGGACACAGGTGCCAAACTTCACACATGAAGGCACACAGGAAGGCACTTACCATCGTGGCATGCCTCTAAGCCAGCTGTTCCCATGAGTAGACTGAAGGTCTAAAGCTCTTGGTTAATAACAGGTGTCAGGGGGCTGGAGAGATGGCTCAGTGGTTAAGAGCATTGCTTGCTCTTCCAAAGGTCCTGAGTTCAATTCCCAGCAACCACATGGTGGCTCACAACCATCTGTAATGAGGTCTGGTGCCCTCTTCTGGCCTGCAAGCATACACACAGAATATTGTATACATAATAAATAAATAATATTAAAAAAAACAGGTGTCAGAAGGTAAAAATGTTCTTATGACAATAACTTCACTAGTTTATTCTTTTAAGTAAGAACTCACTTTGAAGTTTACGAATTCCTATGGAGCATTGGGGTCAAGGAATTCAATGCAGTATCCTTCCTGCTGGTGTTTATTCTACAAATAACTATCTGGGGTGAAAAGAGAGTTAGAAGACAGTTCGGAGAATTGACATAAGCCCTACCCTCTTGATGTTTAAGATTACTGGAAGATATAGCTATAGATAGTGCAAGTCAACACTTAAATACACAACTATCAACTATATCTGTAACTGCACAGAGCATGAATTTGCAGCAGCTGCTCATATTGTGAGTTTTAAGGTTCTATAGAAATCTTACAGGCACAATATATTTAGAGCAAAAAACGGATGTCTGTGGTACTACCTACTAGTTTCTGCTAGTTTTCCTTCATTTCTAGCCATGTCTTCCTTTTTAATAATAGAGAGCTTTCTAATGCAACATGGCTGCCCAGATAGAAAATGAGTTTCTAAACTTCTTTTACAGAAAGTTATTAACCAAATACAAGGTGCTAACTGGCATGATCAGGAAGTTTGTACTCAAGTAAGAAGTTGCTTTCTTCGAGCTGCCTTCCCTTTTCCTTATTTCTTTTTTTCCTTCTGGCTGAAAGTTTTGGCAAGCGTAGAAGAGGAAGAACTTTTGAACCAAGTTGTAAATGTCATCATATGGAAAAGAGAAAACTGTGAAGACATGAAACAACCTAGCAGCTGTAACATGGAGGGACTGCTTGTTGAGGTTTCTGTCCTGCCCAATACCCCAGAGCCGGCAAGCCCCAAAGAAAATCACACAGAGATCTCCATAAGTTATAAAACTGATTGGCCCATTATCTCAGGCTTCTTGTTAACTCTTGTAGCTTATATTAACCCATTATTATTATCTACCTGAGCCACGTGTCTCAGTACCTTTCTCATCTGGGCAGATTACATCTTGCTTCTTCTGTGGTCTGGACAGGACTGGGAGAATGGGTTTCCTCCTTCCCAGAATTCTCCTGTTCTCATCTCATCACCTCTACTTCCTGTCTTGTTGACCTGCCTATACTTCCTCCCTGGCCAATCAGCATTTATTTAAGACATGATTGACAGAATACAGACAATTCTCCTGTACCAAACAGCCATATTCAAATATACACTCCGGACTTTTATGCAGGAAATTCACTAACCTGTTTTACCTCATTGTAATTTTTTGTGTCTTTGTTAAATCAGCCTGAAGAAGACTAATATAATATTCTCTCAACTGGCTTGTATTCGTTTTAAGTTGAAAAGAAATTTATATTAGAAGAATCATAATAGACATTGACATTTTTCCTAGTGGAATTTGGCTAGAGTGTTTTCATCTTCCAAATTGATATTTCCATCACAGGTTAAATAACTGTTCCATAATATACCCCAAATCTGTAGTCTTTTGTTTATATGGTGTTAAAAGAAAAACAAAACAAAACAAAATTAATGTTAGAGATCACAAAAAAACTAGATTAGAAAAATCCATAGATGACTGTGTCTTCTTATGTTCTTAACACAGGAAAAGGGCTAAGAAACTGGAGCACAGAGAATGGTATTAGGGCCCTGACTTTGAACCTTACATGGTCTATCTATTTGGGTCTTGACTGAGAGATAAAACTTTAAACAACACATGACATCCAAAATTATGAGAAATGAAGGGAAGTACCTCTACTTTATATTTGCATGTCTGTTGTACCCATTCTACACAATGTCTGTAGATGACTTTAAAAGCATGAAGACTATAATCTTCACAAAACGCTGCTCTAAAATAAATACTAAAATATTTAATTTTTAAAATCTTAAAGTGTATCTCATCACTCAGTAATGTTTAAATGTGTTTTTAAACTGATTATTTAAAGGCAAACAATTTTAAATTAGGAAAGAGTATGTCCTGGAACATTGATGCATACTACTAAATTAGCTTGAATGATACTCTGAATAATAAATAATGAATCAAGTGTGAGACACACACTCACACATGATATATATTAGCTCCCCTCAATCTGTGAAGTATTTACAGATACTACAAGATAAACCTTGTAAAAAAGAAAGAGAGAAAGAGAGAAAGAAAGAAAGAAAGAAAGAAAGAAAGAAAGAAAGAAAGAAAGAAAGAAAGCAAGCAAGCAAGCTCTGAGACTGGAACACAATAATTCATTTTCATTACTTAAAATACAACATGGTTTTATTCTCTTATTGTTTTGAATGAGCTATACATTTTTCTCCACTCTTTATTGCTCACTTTCAAAGTTGATTTATAAAATCATTTGAAATGTCTATACCTACATCAGATGGCAAAGTAACTTTAAAGTTTTGTTTGTAAACTCTGTGAGTCTATGACCTCTTGTGTGCTTCTCATCGTTAGTCATGGATAGTCTTCTTCCCGCCACTGGTCTCATTCCGTTCCCACTGAACTAATTCCTCTCACCTAATCTACTGTGCTATCATTATCAGTACTTTCCCCATCTTTGTGGATTCTTGGATGTATGAACAATATTACTTTCTCACTCATATATGTTCAACTCTTCTCTGCCATTTGAATAGATTGCTTCTGGTTGATATTCTTTGCTCTAGTCCAATATTCTGATTTCCTAAAAAAACAAACCAAGATAAATCTTGTTTCTGAAGGTTACACCACCTATTTCTTTCTCTGCTGTGGCTCTGAAAATCCTGTCTTCATTCCACTATACTTCATATGCCATGGCCCACCAACCAGTGTGTCATTGTCATTTTGAAGATACTTTGCCTTCCTTGTCAGTACTTTCAACTCAATTTTAATTTCAATGCTTATATTAATAATGGTTTAAATGTAATAGCTCTTTAGCTTTTCCTTTATGTTTTAACCTTATGTTAAATTTCAGAACTTCACTTTCATAATACAACAGTCTTTAAATTTCTTCAACATTTTCATTTCCCCTTTGCTACCACATAGCATTTCCTAGTACATTTTCTTGATGATCCTTTAATTTCTCTACTTTGCTCCATAGCTCTTTTCTGTTTGTGTGGGTCAGTGATGTTGAAGGAATCAAGAATTATAATAAAAATATATCAATACTGAGAAAATTCTTGAGAGAAGGGTAATGGATTCACCACAGGAACATCTGGATATATGGAAAGGCATTCTTTTGAAATATTTAGCAGTGCTATGTTTGAGGAAGAAGATCGTGGTTTTCTGAAAGAATGATGCTGGACATGGAATGAGATGT
Organism: Alexandromys fortis; assembly: GCF_014885135.2. Classification (NCBI taxonomy): domain Eukaryota; kingdom Metazoa; phylum Chordata; class Mammalia; order Rodentia; family Cricetidae; genus Alexandromys; species Alexandromys fortis. The sequence goes on from NW_026067944.1 coordinate 27,251,511, forward strand.
GGTAATATGGAATTTATTAGTGAAAAGCTACTTTTGTTGTATTTAATGTTGAAGGCCAAACTAGAAGTAGAGGAAGTTAAGCTATAAAGTGAAAAAAAAAAAACTTGAAGTAGTAAAAGACCCCAGAAAAAAATGTTCAACTAATAAATAGTTTTATTTTCTTTCCTCTCCTCCTCAGCCTCCTGCCTGTTTTCCCTTACCTTCATTGACCTACTTTTTCTTTTTTTATTTCTTTCATTCATCCCTCCCTCCCTTTCCTCTCCTCTCCTTTTTACATTTATCTTTAAAGATGGAAGATATAGAATATGCTTGAAATCTTTATGGGGTTATAAATGATGTAGTGATACCAGAGACTGATGAATCATGTAGTTGGGAGAGGAAAAGATGAAGGCACAAACGTCCTTGAAAAAAGTCCCACTTTAGAATGGATGCCACTCTACATGGAGAGTGCTTTCATTTTTTCTCCTTGTACTTTGTTAATAAAATGATCTATTGAAAGGAATTGTTTATCAGTAGCATTTTGATAAAAGCAATCCGCATCATTGGCCTTCTTAATTCAGTGAAAGAACGTTCTTTCTCTAAGAAATACAATGATGAAAGAAAGGAGCGGGGACAGGAGATTGTTGCAAAGTTAAAATATGAAACAATATATTAAAAGAACAGAGAAGGAAAGCAGACTGAAGAAAATTCATCTTCTTTTGGAATGATTGGGGCCCATGAGGTTTTAAGGTCACAAATTAAAGTAAAATCAGGCAGGCTGGTTGTGTGTTTCCCTCAGTCCTCCCTCTCCTTGCAGATCACCTTTGGTGTGCCTCTCCTGCCCAGCTAGTAAAGGCAGGAGAGGAGGGATGGAGTAACCATGTTGGAGACAAAGAGAAGTGTGGGATTTGCAAGAGAGAGCATTGGTGGCCCATGGAATTCAAGGCAGATTACTAAGGGAGACAAATACAAAGTCCAGTTTAGCCCCTTCTCAATCCAAAAGTCTACATTCAACTTTAGTCTAGCACCATTTTTTTTTTCCTGTCTGAAGGACAATTTTGTGATCTGGGAACTTATTTCTTCAACACAGTATTCTTTCTTGAGGCAGGCTTTCACGTCTTGTTTCCTTGTTGCTCTGACAATGCAAAGCACAGTGTTCTGCTCAAAGGGAATAACAGCTAGTTTACTTGAGAGCCAAGTATTAGTGAACATAGTCCAGCAAGATATATTTATCATAGCCCAAATACCACATTCCAGGGTGATAACAGCTTCATCTAGTTTTGTTTTTTTTTCTTTTTTAAACAAAACAAAAATAGGTCATAAATCACAGTGCTTTTCAAATATACTTTGGAGATATCAAATAAGTGAATGACTGAAAAGCATGAAAAACTCGGCTAAGAATCTCAGACATGATTTGATGTCATCCTCAGCTCTGCATTGATAAACATCAATATATCCCAAAAGGTTTGTGCAATAGTTATAAGGCTGTTCAGTCAGATACAGAGGCCAGGACTGAATGGCCGTGGAATGGTCAGGACCACCTTTTTTAGGGTGACTTCTGCTACAATCCTAGGGTTTGTATGCTCCAGGGTAGAATTAGAAATATTAGGTAGAAGGAACAGAGATAAGAAAGAAACACAGAGACATGAAATAGTAATGGAAGGGCCACTCAGCCGATACTAAATGCTGAATTTTGAGTTCTGAGTTCACCCGTATTTAATTTTCCACACATTCTTATACCTCAAAACAAAAGGGGGGAAGAAGTTAAAAGACTACTTTAGCATCACCCAAAGGACAATGAGGACAGTTACTTGTTTCAATTCTTGAGACACCAAACTATTAATTCCTGAATAAAATATTGATGAATAGGGCAATGAACCACCCTAGACCAAGCATCCTGAAGGCAGCCACTCCCTAAGTCAAACCTCCTATTACAAAAGAAGAAGCAGAAGTATGGTTGAATTCTCTGACTTTTGGTTAGGGTGGAACAAATCCATCTCTATGGCTCTTCTTATTGTCCAAAATGCCAAGAAACCACCCGTTAGGTCAGGGTGTGTAGCCACAATTGTTGTAGACAACTTTGAAAGGGCAAAAATAAGCTCAAACTCACTGACCTTCAGACAAGGTGAAATAGCCTCACATTTGTGTGTTCCTGACATGGAAGGAGGAAAGGGTAGTCGAGGTGACAGTTAAGTGTATATTTATAACCTAGTAGATATGCCTCTGGGCATGCCTGTGAGAGACTATCTGCATTACCTTATTAATGTATCCTCCATAACTGTGGGCAGTACCACTTCTTGGCATAGGATCCCAAAGCAAATAAAGAAAAAGAAAATCTAGTGAAGCATAAGCACAAGCAATTTTTTTCCTCACTGCCTTTTGACTGTAGACCCGATTGACAGCTACCCCAAGCTCTTGTCATGTGACTTCTGTGACCCGAAGGACTGCACCCTCAAACTGTAAGACAAAAATAAACACTCTCCATTGGTTTGGTTCTTTCAGGTATTTCATCTCTTCAATGAGAAAAGTAACTATTAATACTACAACCCATGATGATTTGACTCTGAATCTACAACATTCCAGATCTCCATAATCACAAAATTCACAAAGTTGCAAATCAAACTTATAATGTTTTTAACTTAGGTATAGCTATTTTTTTTTTAATCAGTTTGCATTTTCATCCTACGAATAGGCATGCTGAAGGTGATTGATACACACCAAAAATCAGTGAGCTGGAGGCAGTTAAGGAAGCTGAGCTCCCTCACAAATTTTGCATTAAAATTACCATTGCACTGCCATAAACTAATCCCAAGAAATATTTGTTTAGGGTGAGTATTTACAGATCCAGTACAGTAATTTTAGTGGGATTTTAAATCGGGCTTCATGTAGTATTCCCAATCCATCTGTTAATTGCACTGATTGCATCCTCTGGCTGATTACACAGAAAATTGCTATCCATGCCTCAGGTCAGGCAATGAGAAAGTTGTGGGTTGAGTTGTGCGAGGGGATAAAGTGGTGTAAATTGAAGTAACAAGCGACTGGAAATAAAGGCTGCGATGTTTGGAGAGTGCTGATTGCTTACCACGCTGGGCATCTTGCCTTCCACAAAGTCTGGCTCTGTGGGCAGACTGGAAAATTAAACTGCCGAGTTACAGTGAGACAATATTTTCTCTTAAGTTACAAGCTCTCAAACTTTGATTGGATGAGATTTTTCTTTTTGTAAGGACAAGACAAAAAGTCCACCCCGAACAGCGATTTTCCGGCAATAGCTGATCTTGAATTGTTTTTTTTTAACGTCCCAGAATGTGAGTCCTTGAGCTCTGTAGTCTGACCTTTGTTTCTAGGAGAAACATCAAGATCCAAAGAAACAGTAGAGTGTGCTCCTTGAGATGCAGGGCTTGAGAGCAAGTCTCGTGTAGCCTGAGCTTACTCTAGTACAGTCTTGTGTTCAGAATACAATTTTATCTGTGAAGAAGGACAATACTAGAAGCAAGTGTGAGAAGCAAGTAGACAGCAGGGTGAGGGTTCTTTTAAGTCTGGCGCATTCTCCCAGACACAAGAGACGCACTGTAGCTTCATAAATGGAAGAGTCAGGGGAGGGGAGATTGAGCATTTAAGCAAATCTATATTTAGCTGATGAAACACATGGAAGGCCTCTTTTTAAATAGCATTTATATTTACTTTGGGCCATGTTTCATTTTTAGCAGTGACTCAGATAACAGAGTAGGGGGCCTTCTTACCAATTTTTTTTTTTTTTGCGGGGGGAGGAAACCTATTTTGTGAAGGATAGCTTTCTAATATTCTAAGTAACAAAACAGAATTTCAAGACTGCTGGCTTACATGGGAGCTAAATATTAAACTGAATACAGTGGGGAAAAAATACTCAAGTCCTTCACTTGAAACAGCCATTGTGCAAGGCTGGTTAGGAAAATACAAATTAATTGCAGGTCATGGAAAATCAAACTGATTGTAGTTACACTTAATGAAAAATGGAGCAATGCCCGGATGATTTGATGGGCATTTAGCCTCTGTATTATGGGGGTAAAATTCTAATACATATTCCTTAGTCCTTAGATTACATCTGGAGTCTTACTTATGTTCAACAATGAAATTGAATGAAACAATGACATTTATGCCCTGGCAATGGTGAAGCATGCATGGGCAGTCCTTATATGGCGGTTCTGTTGAACTTGTCCATATTGAGTTTCATAGTCTAAGGTGAGGATGCCTCACCAGGTCTCTTCATCAAGGGAGCACCAGATCTCATTACAGATGGTTGTGAGCCACAATGTGGTTTCTGGGGATTGAACTCAGGACCTTTGGAAGAGCAGGCAGTGCTCTTAAATGCTGAGCCATCTCTCCAACCTGTGTTCAGCAATTTAGCTAAGCTATTTTAAAAGAACTATTGAAAAGTATTTGGTAATCAGCTGGCAAAACAATTGTACCCCGGAAGATGAGATTAAAATAAAAAGAGGGGTGTTTTGTGGAGGTTATCAGTACCTCCTTTCACTTTTGTGCTTTTTTGCACAGGAGCTAATTTCATCTTGTTCCCTGAAGGTCAATACCTCTTTCACAAGTTCTACCTCAATACAGGGTCAAACAAAAGGACACATTTTCACCAATTGGAGGAATTCAAGAGGGACTGGAGAGATGACTGAGTTAGTGCATGTTGCTCTTGAGAAGATCCAGATAGAGTTCCCAAAAGCCACATGAACATTCACAGCTGTCTGTGACAAAACTTCCAGGAAACTGGACATTTGATCTCTCTCTCTGATGCACCAGGCACCCACATGGAACACATATATAAATATAAGCAAAACACAAACACACACACAAATCAAATAAACCTTAAAAAATAAAAGTCTTAAAGCTATTCAAGAATCTGTAATGCTTTGTGCATACACATCCATGAATCTGCCCTGGAGGACAGACCACTAGGAAATCCCAGGAAATCCCAGGGCCTCCTGGTGTTAAATGGGTCTGAGCCGGGTGCTCATGACGTCACCATCGTTGCTTTCCAGCCCATGACTCTACAGGAAGGATGAAATAGGAAAGTTGAATCTTTAGGGAAAACCTGAGTTTCTCAGTATCACTGTCCAGGCACACAGTCATGCAAGTGCCCAACTGGTCTCTGTGATAAGCCCCTCCTTGTGTGATGGGCAGGTGTTGTTCCTAGCAAGGCAGTCTCCACTTCGTTTGCTTTGGTTACTTTGAAGCAGAGGGATTAATCCCCTCTGGAGATATTTGCTTGTTTTTGCTGTCATAGCAGACACACTTTTTCCTTTGTGTCTCTTAGCTTGTGGTTTTTGAAGTTTAGCTTCAGAGAAATAGTCCTCATGTTTCCTTGGAGATTTTCTGCATTTGGGTTGTCCCTCCTCCACCTCTGCAAACAGTCTCCAAGCTCTCGGCATCCTGTTTGTATTTTGTCCTCTACAAAGGACAAAAGACCACTCTGGGGCTCCAAACTTAAATATTTATTAGAAAATGTACCAGTCTGATCTTAAAACAGCCCAGAGCCACCTGCTCCGTTCATTTTTTCCCTTTCTTCCTCCTTCCTTCTGTTCTTACTTCCTCCCTCCTTTCCTCCTGTCCTCCTTTCTTCCCTTCCTCCCTTCCTTCCTTCATTCCTTTATATTTATATAAATATATTTCAAATCAATGGTATTGTTACTTAATTTTATAATAACTTCATCTTTTAAAATCATTAACGCCTGCATTTACAGCCTTAACCATGTGAGGATTATGACTAATACTCTGGTTGTCCACACCTCTACAAGGCTCTTACTCAAAGAAGAATTGTTATAAAGGCCTAGACTTTGAAACACACTTATAAAAATCATGATTTATTTGAGTAAAAGAAAATGTTATACAATATTATTGTAAATAAAAGTATAAATTGCTTTATTGCCTAGATGCATTCTACTATTGCAGTGTACGATGGAGAAATTCAATCCAAAGTAAAATTTTCCTTCAAGGTGTTTGCCTATTCTAGAACAGAGCCCAAGGCAAAGAATGGGGAAAAAAATGTAAGCTAACACTTACAAAAGGCCAGTATATTCCAAATACAGGAAGAGCACTTAAAATTTAACTCCTAAGAACTAATCTAATGAAGACATAGGCCAAAGCACTTTAACAGACACCTGCCAGAGAACCTATATGGATGGTCCATAAGCCTGTGAGAAGTCCTGTTATATCTTATCAGTGACATGTACCCTACAATAGCAATGTCATCCTGAGAGCTCTCTATTAGAATGTTGAACTGAGAGACCTCGCACAACCAAATATTGAGACTGATATGCAGCAACAGATAGGTATTTAATATAACACAATAAATAAACACCTCTTTGAAAGACAGCTGGCACTTCTCACAAAACCAAATATATTTTTAACCATATTATCATGCTTCCAAGACTATCCCTACCATACTTCCTGATATTGACAGAGAAGAACAAAAATCTTACCTTCACCTGTACATCGTGATTTTATGGTGGCTTTATTCTTTATTGTAGGACCTTAGTAGCCGACTAATGGTCCTTCAGTTGGGGAAAGTGTAAGAAGACTTTAAGATGCACTCAGATAAGATTAGTCAGGACTAAAATTAAATGGACTCTGAAAAAAGTTCAGATGAGTCTTCAATGGATGTTGCTAAACAAATAATAATAACCAGGAGAGCTATATAATACAGAAGCTCACCAGGGTTAAAAATCTTTGATGAATTTGGGCCAAAAATCTTCAGGGAAGGAAAACAGGGTTCATACCAGGTTTATTTTCGTGTAGTTATTAATTGAATACATAGCATTGGGTAAGTATGTGAAAAGATTTAGAGGCCGAGAAGCTGGCAAGAACAAGTGGTATCCCTGCGTGCACTTACGCTCCATATGCATAACACTTTGATTTAGATTGTATAGTCAATATCCGTGCAAATGGCAGAATATCTAATTAGATGGGTACATGCTCCTTGCAGCAGAGGGGAATGTGGGTGCTTCTGTTCACATGGGTTAAGGAGTGAAGATGGGATAGAACCTATCACCAAAGGGAAAGAACTGGAGGAAGATTTTCTTCAACTCTGGGCCATGTCTAGAATTCTACCCAGAAAGTATTTCATGTCTAAACTGCTCTAGGAAGAATATGGGCAAAAAGAAAACACATTGCTTAAATCAGAACTTCTGCATATTGTTATTGCTATGGTCCATGAAGTTTTAAGTTTTATTAAAGCTTCGAAATATGGGTTATTATAAGAATAAAGGGTTATATATCAGAGCTAGGGAATTTTTGTAGGTTCTCTGTTTGCCTCAACTGTTTATTGTTTTAAAACTATTTGGAATGAACCAAGTATCACATAAGGTCACATTAATAATTTGCTGATAAACTACATTTGGGGAGGCGAAAATGGCTCAAATATGACGTGAACACATACAGAGATAATTCATCTCTCCTTCACATACCAGTACTGAGTGTAGACCAAGTCTGTGACTTTAATTGCATAACATTGCCACAACTCTTCCTGTGTAACACCACTGCCCTTCCCAGCAGGAACGTCCCATTCTCTCCCCTCTGTTCAGTCCCACCCTCCTGCAGTACTTACTTCCCACAGCGTTCTCAAATGTTCCCCTTTTGTTTCTTGTTTACATTCCTCAGCCGCTTGTAGACAGTAATCATATGCCACCTACACTGTTGCATTGCCCAGCTATTCAGATATGGCCCTTTTCATCTTTTCTCACAAGTCCGCTGCCTCCATCTCTTTAATCATTTTTTTTTTTCTGGCTGTTCTCTGAAATCCATCCAATTTGTTGATATCTTCCTGGTGGGGAGGTGCCAAGAACGAAGCGTACAGTGTGATTAAAGAGCCGTGTCCATCACTTCTCAGCCAGATGGGATGGTTGTTACTTCAGAAGACACATGGGATGTGTACTGGGGGCCGAGATAGAGGAGAAAGAAATGGTAAATCTTGAGAAAGGAATTCTACAATGCATTGTCCCCAGGGAAAATAAAATAAGCATTTAATTAAAAGATGAATTTCTAGCTTTCTTGGTGGCAAGCAGATGCTACTTGAGCAAGAAAGGCAGAAAACAGCATCATTTAAAAAGATAAGGAAACAGTAGCACAAGGCTGTAGATCAGAGTCTTCTTCCCATTTGGGGAAAGCAATTGTAAACTATGAGCAAAATTATTCTGATAGATGTGCTCTCTGTTCTTTTACTCAGTATGAAAACAGAAGGAAAATTTGGATAGAGCAATTTTAAACATTTAGCTCATTTCTCGTACCCTGATATTGCACATAATACACAGTTCATAAAATGGGCTCTGCAAAGGAGAGGCTTGGTATGAATTTATATTTATGTAGGGTTTCCTGTAAAGGTTTTCAGGTTCTAGTTTAAGATTTAGGATTCTGTGTACTTGCAGGATGAATGAGAGATCAAAGTATGGCTATTTGTTATGTAGGGTGCCCGTGGTTAGTACTCAGAAGCCAGCATTTTCTAGTGTGGTAGAGCGAGACTGAATACAGATATTTCACCCGGATGCTTTATTGAAGCTGAGTTTCATTGCAGCCCTAATTTATCTTTAGCGTTTGCTTTATGCTTATGTTTAAGGTTTCACTGTACTCATTGAACTGTGCTCGATCATTAATAACAGCAGCTATCTTTAATGAGATGGATGTCACCCTGCAGCAGGTGGTACGGTCTAAGAGTCTGAGCACTGAGTTATGAGTTAGAAAGAAAATATTTCTTACATGAGACTACACCATGGAATGAGAAGAGTGTAAGTATCTTAGAAATGAAATAACACTTGAAATGAGAGAAGGAAAAACAAACAATCCAGGATTTCCTGAATAATAATCATATCTCTTAGTCCCTGGAAGGAGAGATCATAATTCAATGTATTGCTATTATGAAATCCAGCAAAAGCTCAGTCAATAAAATGCTGACATTTTTAGTTGAGATCTCCCATCTGTTACTTTGTGCTGTAAGGAGGGAAAACAGGGAGCTAGTAACTATAATGCATTTATTATCTAGTGTTAAGGCTGCCATAGACAATAAGTCCATGGGCCCTTATTTCTTAGAACTAAAAGAATGTGTATTGCTTCCAATTGGGTTGCAGCCTCCCAACCCATTAGTCAATGGTAAATGCTAGGCACAAGTTTAGTCAAAGTGCTAGGTTTAATTATGCATTCATATCTTCCCTTTGTTGCTTATCTTAAAATGTACATTTTCAAGACAGGAAAGTAAAGTCTAGATTTATAGGCACAAGCAATAAAGCTATGTAATTGAATTCTTGGACTGAAGGTTCATAGCTCATCAGCATGTAAGAGTCTCAAAATAGGGTCATCTGCTCCTTTCTTACTCCCAGGTAGCTGAAAGTCGGTAAGACACTGGAACTATTAGACCTTAGTGGACTGCTACAGAGGGAAGCCTGGCAGCTCTTTTCTCAGATGCCCACTGTGTGTTTAAGGCAGCCACATTCCTCTTCACCGTGTGGCCTCTTTCTAACCTGTTATGTTAGTAAAAACACATCGCTAAAAACATTCCATTTTTGCTAAAGAGTTTCAAAAGAAAGAATATGAGTAACTTGTACACAAAATGTAGTGCTTGTATTAGAATTTTCTTTCACGTTAAATCGCATATTCAGGGAAGTTCAAATTTTAGTTGAAAAATAAGAAACTGAAAGTTATTCTAGCCTGAGTTGGGGTATTATTTTAGGCTACAATCTAAGTACATGGTTATCATCACATATCTGGCTATTCTCTCATGATATGGCAGTTATGAAGTAGGCTGGCTCACTGCCATTGGCAGGTCTTCATTTTAATTCTATTCTACAGAGTGACTTTTCTTCTTGAGTTTTTTTTGGTGCTATACACTTGTTTGCCACAATGTCTTTACACTGTGATAGCCAAATTGTTTCTATAATGCTGAGACTCTTTAAATGGAACCCCCAAAAATAATTCAGGGTAGATCTTCTTCCAATCTGCTTCAGGGGAAGAGTCCACCAAGAAGTTATATGACTGGAGGAGGGGAATTGGCTCAGGAGATAGGGGCATGCCCTACCCTATCAGAGGACCCGAGTTTGATTCTAAGCACCCATATGCATGATTATAACCATCAGCATCTCCAGCTCCAAGGAATCTAACACCCACTGTAGGCTTTGCTGGCCACCTGCACATGTAAACATACAGACACACACATAAATAATTTAAATGAAAATTATTTTAAAAGAACAAAGACATATGATCACCTGAAACTATCATTTGGAAAACTATGTTGTTAGAATTGTAAACTGTTTACTACTGAAGAGAATTTCCTCCTTAGGCATAACCTTTGGCTACAGAATGATTTTTACCATGTTTCCATCTTCTTTCATGTCCTCATAGATGAAGGCTTTCTCTTTGAAGCAGCGTTAAACTCATCCACACTTCAGGACATGTCATCTGTATATGAGGTGAACATGTCATCTTCCTACCACTAGCTCAATCATTTCCCAAGTCCCTAATTTTGAGTCTCTAGAAGACTTGTTTTCTGGACAGATCAAAGTAGATGTTGGTGATTTTTGTCTAACTGGACAATCTAGGTATCAGGGCTTCATTATTTTATTCCCAGGATGTCACTGTCCATTTGTAAAAAACAAGTTTACTGCTTTGTTTTCTTTTGCTTGAGCATCTAGTAGTTAATTACTGCATCATGAGCTTAGAAACATGTTCACAGAGATATACATTCTGTCTGCTCAAGAGAGAAACACTAATTGTTGGAGGCAAACATTCCTAACACGCTTTAAATCACACAATCCTCTAGCCAAATGCAATCCACAGACATAATTTTATTTGGCCCATAGTGTCTTTGTTTTTAAGAATTTGAGCCAACATGAAACACTAGCACCTTTCATGTGAAAATTCTTATTTTTTGTTTTGTCAAAAGCATGACAGATATTCTTTTGAATCTCTTATGTTACATTGCAAAATGTGACTAATCTAAATAGAAGACACCTTCTTTACAGTAGTAGGACTGGGGTTTTCCTGGGACACAGTTCCCACCAGTCTTCATTGTTCTAGTCGGTCACCAATGCGTTGTTCTCACCTCCACTCACTTACCTGTCTTATCTGTCTGTTCTTTGTAGAAGCGCATCAAAATTCATAGCAACAAGGCACATGAAAATGTGAGTAAATGGCTTCAGTTGTTCCGAGGCTCACCCATTAGAAGTAACTACAGTTCATGTTGTTATTTACCGTGTTTCATTCACAGTGATCCTATGGAGATCATAAATGAGAGATAATAAAGTAAACTATGAAAATTTAACCAACCAAAGTGGCCATTATAAACTAGGGACAGGGTAGTAGGAAAATATATGTCTGTTTAGATGCTTGGTACTAGTCTCATTATTAACTTTTCATGTACCAAGATAAGAACAAAAAATAAGCCTACCCCATTATTAACTTCCAGTGTTTTTGAACTACACACAAAAGTAAATAACCACAAGGAAGCTATGATAATGGAATAATATTCTTGAAGGGAAATTCATATATTTTTCAAGTTACAAAGTGTTAATTATCTGCTTGTGATAGAATTGGAAAGAATAAGAGCATATGAAAGATAACATGGTCTCTACCACCTTTAAATTCCTATCTACCATAGACATGTGAAGCAAACAAGGAACACTGGGACTGAATGACTGAATGACAACTATAAGGCTGAAATCCCAGAGATGTCCTTGCCTTAATACCTAGAAACCATCTTAGAAATTGGAATTGGATTTGGTCCTTTATGTTCTCACTCTGCAATATATGCTCATATTATCTTGTAATAAATTCTAAGCTGGTCAATGCACTGTGTATAATCATGTCATGGGCAAAGGATAATCTAATTAATATTATTTTTATTTCTATAGAATGCTTCACCTCCTCACCTCTAAAACACGAGACGTTATGAATTTTGTTTAATTCATCATTCTTTTCTCCAAGCCAGTAGAGTAGAGAAAATGGACCCCCCTCCCCAGTAGTGAATCTAGACATGTCTAACTTATGTTTAGCCTGTCTCTGATGGTTGAGTTGAGTACCATGACCAAGAAATTTAATCTTTCGGAACATCAGCTTTCCTAGCAGAACAATAAAGATAATGTTCCCCAATTGGGCAAGCATTTATTTGTTCTTTGGACACGTTTCAGTGAAACTCCTATTATGTGCTATGGATAGTGCTCGGTGGTAAGCGAGAAAACCATGGTTTACAGTATCAAAGGAGAGATAGCTGTACAAATTAGGTGAACAAATATCTCCAGAGGTTCCTAATACAGAGAGCACGATCTTTTCTTTCCCACTTTAATTATTTCCCAAATTGAGCCCTAACTTTAGGAGAGGAGGCCTAGGAGAAGGCTCAGTAGGTAAAGTGCTTGGCACACAGGCATGAGCACTGGTGGATCTATCTCTGGCACCTCTAAAAAAGTTGAGAAGTTTTGCTAGCCAGCCTATAATTACAGCACCAGGGTGGTAGAAAGCGGGAATAGCTGTGGCAAGCTGGCTTGGCTAGCTACACTAGCCAAAGTGATAAACTAATTCAGGAAAAATCCCTGCCTGAGCACATAGAGAGAAGTCAAAGAACACATAAGTCTTTCTTCACACACGTGCACACACTTATGGATGCATACCCGTACTCACGAGTACCCACTCAATATAGACATGTGTACTCATATTTACACATGCAAAAAGTCAAGAGAATATTTGCTGCAAGTTTCAACATGAGATATCAAATGCCGATGAACTGTTAAGAACAGAGCCTTGTGGAAATTATTGCATATAGGAAATACTATTTTTCATATTCCCCAACCAGAATGCTTTTATTTTTACTTCTTTAAAAAAGGTCAGTATCCAAGTACCTTTCGTTACATACTTTCCAAAGACAAACACCACCCATTCTTTGTAAAATAGAGCAGCCAGCTCTGAATTACGTGTATACTGGAGGTTTGATTTTTTGACTCTTGGAACAGAAGTCAAACTTTTTTCCTTGTTTTTGCTCTCTCGCTTAAATAGGAGTCACACTAATCTAAGTTACTTTCTGGCAGTGGAGCTTTCAGTGGGTGCTTAATTAAGAAAAGTTTTGCACCTTCTTTTGATCATCAGTTCTGAAGGGAAGAAGAAATTTGCAGCAGAATTCGGGTTGTTATGAGAAGATGTTGAAGTCATTCATGAAGATTGGCGAGAGAATCATTTATTTTTCTTTTCCCCCCCAAAAGAAAGATCTGTTTGTAGTTGGCAAATGTGATTTGATGAGAACCAACACAGCTCTGTCTCTTAAATATGTTATTTCCTTTATTTCTTATAGCATAAAACCCAATAGTAGGAAATATAAACAATGATGAAGTAGCAAAACGATGACACAGGCAGTTTCTGGTTACACATACTTCGCCCTTGTCTTTACAAATCGCCCATGCATATAGCCCATGCTTTCTTACTGGCTTACAACTGGCCTTTCCCTAAGACTATTCTTGAATAGTGCTGAACGTGTGGCTACGTTGTATCACTGCAGCCCAAAGCATAGTTCCTTTGGTATTGTGTAGCACTATTTGATCTGGAAACACTACCTACCCTAAGGTAGCATCATGGTGTTATGAAGAGATTGGTATTGGAGAAAGTCAGCATGTGTATTTTTTAGGCCTGCTACTCACAGGGCCAGAGTTGTACAAATCACTCCATATTTCATGGCTTTGGTTGTAATAGCTCTGCAATTTCAAAAACTTAGGATTCTCAAAGTGTGTGTGTGTTTAGTTTTGCCGTACTAATCTACTCCAGATGTTTGTGATACTAGAAATCATCTGATTGATCGCAGGGGAATGGCTCTACTCTGACCTTGTCCTGCTAGCGTGCTGTCCATTTCCTGGCAACTGTCTTCTCCGCTGTCTTTCCTTTATTTCCTTTTATGACTGCAGTTGTTTGCTAACTGGCTATAGGCATTTTTTTCAGTAACATTGTATCATTTTTTATATACTTAGAACACTCAGTAGCATTAAGATTGGAGATGTTAAATTTTATGGGAAGGAGGAAAAAGTCGTTTCAGAGATTTCAAGCTTTTTGAGAAGCTTGTCCCCTAAGGATGACAAATAAATAAGGATATTTAATGAATGAAAAGCCACATAGATGTCTGGCACATAGTAGGAGTCTAATAAATTATATAACTGTATACTTAGTGTACAGTTACAACTCAGATTTCTGGGAAATATGGTCTCTTCTAAAATCCCTTTGAGGTTCTTGAAGCCTGGGAGTATGTTTTAGAGTCTCCCCGAACACTTCCCTTTGCCAGATGAGTCATGGTCCCTCCTTCTTTCTCTTTATCCTTCTATGGGTCTTTGCTTGCCCTTAGTTTATTCTTGTTTCTCCATTTTCTCACATTCCTTCCTTTGGCTTTGTTCCTTTTCCATTTACAGAATTGGCATCCTTTAATATCCTTATTATCCAGCCCACCTTGCTTGCGGCCATGGGTAAACTATATTCTCCGGCTCGAGAGCCAGCTTAGCAGTGTGCCGAGCACCCTACCTGAGGCGAGGCGAGGATTTAATGCATTTTCTAAATCTTTCTCCCCAGAGCCCTCCTCTGTTTTTCCTCATATCAAAGGACTAAGTCGAGCAATCTTTCTTTTCATCCTGTTCTTTTTCCTGTCTTGTTTTGTTTTGTTTTGCTCTCTGTCAGCTTGTTGAAGGCTGAGAACCAGCGCTGTGTGGTGAGAACGCCTGATAATATGAAGGCAGGGCAGTAACAAGGGTGAGTGGCCAGAATAGAAGAGACTTGGTGCCTTCCTGTAAACAACTGGTGCTCTCCTGTCTGATTTCCTTGGTTCTCCATCAGAAATACAGATCACCTGGAGTTTCACTGCCCTTCACTTTCATTCTGGTAATTAGTTCTCATTGTTCATGTGTTCTCTTACAACCCCTGTCTTTCCCCTATAGCCATCCTGTTCTCCTTGTATTAAGAACTCTGTGGGTCCAACTCTTTTCATAAAATGCTGCTAGTTACCTATCATAAAAACAGAAGTGCATATTTCGAAAGGATAAGGTTTCCTTTTCATGATCACAGTTTGCAGTTCTGGGAGCAACCCTGTGACATGCATGCTTTTGTCATCCCCATTTCACAGCTGGAAACACCAAGCACAGCAGAACAAGGATTCCCAATAATGTATAATCCTTTGTGCACAGCTCCTCTCTCTACTTGTCAGCCAATGGTAATCTTTGTCCTCATTGGTGGGTTTCAGTTCTTATAACTGAATATGTAAATTGAGTTTTAGTTATATACCATCTATGATATATAAACACTTTTATATAGTAGCTTATTCAGGCCAAAATATCTTAGATCATGGAGTGTCTTACACTTGTCTGATTCTCATTGAGTTTCTGAATATTATTGTCACACATATTCAAGCAAGACTCTTGATTGACTTAGTTAAAAAAAACAACTGGATTAAATTTCATTACTGTTTCCATGTCTAAAAATACAGACAGAAGATTGTAGTTTTGTTGGTGGAGGCTGCTTGTTTGTTCGCGGATGCCCAGACCCGAAATAATCACACAGAAACTGTATTATTTGAAATACTGTTGGGCCAATAGCTTAAGCATATTTCTAGCTAGCTCTTATAACCTAAACTAACCCATCTCCATTAATCTGTGCATCACCACAAGATCATAGCCCTCTGGCAAAATTCTGGCAGGCTTCAGTGTCTCTTGCAGCAGCTACATGGTTTCTCCTTGACTTTGCCTACTCTCTTTTCCTCTCTCTGCTTGGAATTCCTGCCTTGCCCTATTCTGCACTGTAATAGGCCCAAAGCAGCTTCTTTATTAACCAATGGTATTCACAGCATACAGAAGTAAATGCCACATCATAGGTGAAGTTCAGAAATACCGTCATCAGAATTCATATACAAGGTCCACATACAGGTATGATTGCTGTTAAGAGTCCATTTCACAGATTTTAGCCTTGGTCTTATTGCAAAGAATAAGATGACCTCTAACCCCTGTAGAATACATTTCACCATCTCTAACTTCTAAACGTGAACTAAGTCATCTCAACCATCACATTATTTATGCAAGAGAAAATTAAATTTTAGCAAGTGAAGTCAAATACTCATCGCTTTACAACTCTGTTAGGCTCGGCGCTGTCTGCTATGCCTCTCTGACTTCTGTGCAATATGATAGATTTTAACGGTTCCTTTACTCTGGTTTTAATCTCTGCATTTCTCTGGAAAGAAAAGCACTTGCTTGGATGTCCTTCTAGCACAAAGAATAGCTCTGAAGGGAGGAGGTAGATAGTAAGAAGTGGATTCTCTCCCCATCTTTAGCCCTACTTCTGCCTTTCTGGTTGCCAAGAGAGTCTGGCTTTTATGCTAACGATTTACAGGAAATGTTTCTTCCTTGACTGAAGAAATATTTAGACAGCATGAGAGACAGACTTGATTTCCCACCACACCAGCCCTTCTGGTCCAATTCAGTTTTTCACACGGAGACAACTGAAGCATGAAGGGTGTTTTAAAAAGGTTTTCAATTATTTTTAATAATCATAGTACTCTCTTCCTCAGCAACTAGCAGTTTGGAATCTGTCTGTCTCTCTCTCTCTCTCTCTCTCTCTCTCTCTCTCTCTCTCTCTCTCTCTGTCTCTCTCTCTCCCCCCCTAACCCCCCACACCCACTCCCCCCCACACACATTTCTTTGTCTCTCTTTCCTTCCTTCCCCCTTCCCTCCCTCCTTAATTTAATGTTTCCATATTTTTTGTCATTTTCTGCTGGTCATTTCTGGAAGCATAAGTGCAAAGTCTTGTTTTAGGTTACCATGCAAGCTGTCTTTGCTCTCTTTGAATATAAACAGTGATATAAAGATCAAATGTGTGCCCCACATCTGGGAAAGAAATGGTGTCAAAAGAAATGATTCTTTCAAGGAAGAGACACCACACTTCACTCAAAACCAGATCACTGTGTTAATTAACAGCTGACATAAAGCAGGGCCCTAAAATGGAACAAAGGGAAAGAGGTCAGACAGACACAACCCTGGGTCGCAGGAGAGATCAGGAGGAATGTCAGAACACATGTTGAAGGCTCTACTAGACCTGAGCATGGCCAACTGATGCTGGTGGGCCTTGCCCTTTCCCCTTCCCTCCTTCTTGTTAAACTGTTAGGTTAGATTACATTCCTGAAGCTAGCCACCAAGGTCTATTCCCTTATTTCGCCACTTTATAAACTGTCATTTACCTTTGGGCCACACCAGTCTTCTTTCTGTCCAGAGGCAGCCCTTTGTTCCTCAGGTACAAATATCCTACCCCTTCTCCCTTGCCTCCTTTCTCAGCAGTCTGTTATCTCTTGTCTTTGTCTCTTATTCCCTGCCCCTTGTCCCCTCTGGGATAAATAAATCTCCTTCCTGCTGTGCAGAGAACTTGCCCTTGGTGTTGTCTCATGCAGATTCTGGTCCATTTACCTGTACCCTGCACAGGCCAATTTGGTATGTAGAACTTTCTTTCTAACACAGAGAGGTACTGCAACTGTTTCTCATAGGACTCCTTGGAATCCTTGTTTTCTGGGCTGCAAAGTGCCCCCTGGGAGCTTGTTAGAAATGCAGACTCTTCAGGCCCACCTGGACCTACTGAATCACAGTCTGCACTTGACAAGCTCCCAGGTGACTGCCTGGCACTGCCAAAGGCAATCAGTGCTGTCTCTTCCCTCCTGACTGGCCCTGCCTTTTCTGTATCCGCCCCCTTTTGTCTTTCCTGCCCTTTTATTGCAGTGTGCCTTTGCACCAAATTCTGATCTGATTTCTCAGCCGCTGGATCAAGCCAGCCTGCTTGTAATGAATTGCCTAAATCCACAGAGGGGATTTGTATTTAGCTAGCAAAACACAATCCTTGAGTCAGACTAACTATCTCCGGGGGTGGGGGTGAGGCTGCTAGCTGTGCATGCTGCTTGGTCCTCTTGGTTAATACACAATTTTATTTTTGCAAGTCAGAAACTAAATAATGTGTCTTCCTTCCCTCAGTTTTAAGACTAATCCATGCCAAGATTAACAAATCCCTTCCTCTCCTTCTTTCTTTCCTCCCTTCTCCTTCTCTCCATCCTTCTCTGCTTTCTCTCTCCTCCTCCTCTTCCCCTCTCTCACTCACTCTTGTCTTCAAGATGTTAACATTTATTCTTCATTGTCGGAACAGGAAATCATTTCCTCTTCGAATCCATCATGTCCAAGCAGTGGTGAAGCAATTACAGACCCTAGCCATCAGATTAAACCCTGGAAACGGGTGTTTGCTGGAAACCTCACCATTTTCTTTGCCAGCTACCATGGGTGAATAATGCAGTCCTGCAATCTGACCCATTCTTTGTTCGGGCTTTACGCTATGGAAGCAACCAGAAAATCACTCCCCAGCTATTTTCAAGTGCCACTACAGTTGTTTGTTCTCTGTACTCCTACAAAACTAAGACTTAGTCTGTTGGCTGGGAGGGGAAGGTCTATCTGCACACCAGTAGCAGTCTGTGGTGGTTACAAGGATTCGTTCATTGAAGGTCTTATATGCTCATGATATTACACTAGGAAGGACCATCATATGTTTGCCCTTCTGCAGTTGGCCGCTGCCAGAATCATGCATTTTGACTGGTGATTTAGAAAAGCATTTGATGAAAGTCAAAATGAAATGTCTTGGTGGCTAAGTGGATTCCACTTGGGAAAGGTTGTGTGTGATAAAGTTTCTTTCGTTTTGCCAAGCCCTACTATCATGACTGAATTAGTGACTCCTAATTCAGAATTTTTTAACATTTAGTCGTGAACTCTGCAGTAGAGCAATTGGTCAACTTGGTAGGAATTTTCATCTGTTTTATTTATGTTGGCTTTGAGTGCTCGGGATCGGATTAGGGCCCTAGCATATGCTAAACAGGCATTCAACTACTAAGCTACACCCTCAGCCCTGGTTTGAAATTAGTAGAATAAAAAACAAAAGACCCTCTTTCTACCTTTGTGGCAGGGAAACCCCAGGAACATAGTAGGTGATTAAGAATACTTGCTCTGTTTCTTTGATTATCAACAAAGATATCGAAATTCTACCCTGCTTAGCTTTTGTGCCTAAAATCAAAGAAATACAACACAGGGGGACTTGTTTCTTTTCTCTATTATTGAAGATAATACATCATGCTTGAAGGAAAAAAAAATCCCAACATCAATGATTCTTTAATCCATTTCTAAGAGATATGCCTTTGCCTAGAGCTATGTTGATTGACCCTCAGGGTAATTTTAAACCCCAAGCACCTCTTTGAATTGAAATCAAAATACACATCATTCTTACTGAGCACAATATTCTTTTCAGCATAACAAGAATTTATCATATGCCAGAATTATTATAGTTCCGAGAAATGCTAAAATTGTAGGAAATGCAGTCCTTGCCTTCAGGAAATAGATGAAGACTGTGAAAACAGAACATGGCATGTGTGCATGAAATCTTTGCAGTCAACAAACCAGACCTCTCCCTATTGCTTCTCTCCTAGGAAGTGACATTCTAGTCCCCCTACCCCAAGGCTAAACTTAGATTCACTCTTACTCTTCTTCTCTTTTACGACTCTAGCCAGTTAATAGCCATGTCCAGGTGGTTCTTTTTCTTCATACTTCTTGGATTTTTCATACCTTCTCTCTTGCACTTCCTTCTTAAATTTTTTTTATTCTTGAGAATTTCATACAAGTATACAGTGAAATATTATACATGCCCCTCATTCCCTCCTCCAGTTACTCTAATGTTCTCCTATAATATGTCCCACAAATATCATCATGCCCGTCCACTCCAATGAGTCTACTTATCACTACCCATATGTGCATTGGTAGTTGTTATAAGGTCACCCACCTACCAAGCATGGGAATACCATCAGTAGCTACATCATTGAAGAATGATTCTGTGCTGCCTAAAAATATCAACACCCAATAGTTTCTCAATAAAGGCAGGGGCCTGGATATTGTTTTCTTTTCCTTGACTATGATTTTGACTTGCTTGCTCTCATGCAGGTCTTGTGCAAGTAATCACAACTGCTATGTGCTCATGACATCAATTGTCAGGTCCTGTCTAGAATATAGCATCTCACACTCTCATCTCACATATGGCTTATTTTATGACTGGCTCCTCCTCTGCAATGTTTCCAAAGCCTTGGTAGGGACAGCAAGAATTGAGGAGGGGTTGTTATATAGGTGCCCTGTTTAGAACTGAGCACTGAGTCAATTTAAGACCTGATCTATAAGAGCAAACTTCATGTTTGATCAGTAATCCTGGTCAAAAATCCCATGGCTGGGAAAATTATAGACTCTAGGGTAGAACTGAAAGATTTGTGGCAGTGTGAGCCGGGCAGGTTCCATGGAGGCTGGGAGATCATGGAGGGTAAGAGACAGACAGATAAGCCATGCTGAGAGAGCTTGGGTATAGAGTTTATTTAATGGATAAGGGGATTATGGAGGAAAGAGGAGAGAGTGGGGGGGGGAGAGAGAGAAGGGGTTGGAGGAGAGGCAGTAGTTACCCCTTCAGAAGAGGAATGGACACACAGAGAGAGGCACAAGATCAACTTGCCTCAGAGGGAAGGGGGGAGATGGAGGTGGGTAGGACTTGTTTCTTAAAGGGCCAGGGTACCCAGGTGACATGGAAAATTAGCAAAATAATAACATTTCCACCTTTTCATAATAAAAATGCAGGGAGTTAGGTGTGACAAGTTAAGGGAATGGGGTGTCGGGTTGTCAAGACTGCTTCCTGCTTATTTGTGGACATTGAGTCAGTTGGGCCTGGGAAGGCTGGGTGCTGGTCACATCCTGGGGTAGTTAGTTGCTTTACTCCTGTCCAGGATTTGTGATGTGGAACTATCCAGTGTCTCTTCGACCTGGCAAGGTGTTGGCAGAGCAGAGGACAAGGTTAAGTTTAGGAAGAAAATAATTCTTCCGTTAGGTTCTGATAATTGAGGAGGTAGGTGGGCGTCAGGACCAGGGAATTGAGAGAGGGGTATATCTGACCTATTTAAGCCAAACCCTTTAATTTGGATCCCTGGAACTCACAAGAATTCTTAGAGTTTGTAAAACATACATTTTATAAACAGTAGTATATTTATATCAGAATGACTGTGACAGATGTTTTTGTACAATGAAAAGTATCTTTAGAAAACGACCAAAAAGAATTTAAAATGTTTGATCTGGCAGTATGGTAGTAGTAGCACTCTGCCAGAGTTAGATTAGTAGCTTATCAGTATTTTATTGATAATGTTAAGACTACGAAAGGCAGCGTGAAAGAGAAATTTGATGACTTGCATTTGTTGCCAGACCTTCATAGCTTGTGGGTACATACCTTAATAACTTGCCTTTGTATATCTTTAAACACCTTTTTGTTTAAAACATGGTAAGAAGTTAGACTGAAATTAGGTTACCTCCCAGCTGTCAAACTGCATTAGAGATCTTTGAAAATGATAACATTTTTCTTGAGTTATTAATTTAAAAAAAATGACAGAGAACTTACTTCATTGGCTACCCAGAGCCACTCCTCAGGGTCTTCCATGGTTGTTGAGGGCAGGGACTTTAGGGCAGTATTTGCCTTCTGTTGTTAAAAGCATGGTCTGTCAGGCTTTAGAAGATCCTGTAGGTTAGGAAATCTGTAGGAAGACAAGCCTACCTTGGTTTGAGCAACTAGGCAGTCAATTGCAGCAATTCTGTACACTGTCTGGAGATCTTCAGTTCAGATGAAAGGCAGTTCTTCCCAGTGGTTAGTTCTTTTACTTGAGGAAGCAAATTGTGGAGCAGCATTGTTTTGTGCCCATTCTGTGCCCATTTGTCTCTGTCTCCTTTGGAGGAAAAGGGGGGCTGCTGTTACAAAAAAAAAAGCCTTTTAATAATTAAACTTTTAAATGCTGTATTCCCAAGATCTCTGAGCACTTGAGGATTAATTATTAGGTATAGAAAAGTTATGACTACAGTATAGAATCTGCCTAGAGAGTGAGTCCAAGCTTGACTGTACTGGTTTTTAACTTAACAGGTAGGATTTATCCTTGTGAAAGACAAAGAAGAAAAAAACTGTTGGCAATAGATGCTTACAATAGTGGGAAACAGCTTAATATATTTTGAGGCAGGGTAGGATCACATATATAGTATGTTGTAAGAGATTTAAAAGTATATACCAATTATAATATTTGAGACTTATTGCCTTCTTAGTCTGGAATGAGATACAATGAACAGACTATTTCAAACATCTAACAGTAAGTATGTGTATATATATATATATATATACACACAGTTGAATTTAAATTCTGCAAAAGTTAAATGAAAAGTGAGTGAAAAAAAGCTTGCCTCTTTTTTCAGGAAAGTAGAGTCATTGCAGGGAGGAGATGTACTGCAGGTGGGTCTCTGCGTGTAACAAACACCTCAGCGGGCCTTGTTGAGGTGAACCATCAAGCAAATACACCAAATGCAATAGAGCATAAAAGTAATTTTTAAAAGCATCGCTAGTGGCTTAAAGGTAGCTGGAGACAGGTCATGTAGCTGGAAACATGTAGCCAAGGCACTATTGGAGTGTGGTTGCCTGTTAACAGGCTGTGGCCAGACATCCTTTGGCTAGCAGTGGGACCTCAGGTGGAGAACCTGCTGCAGGTGCTGCCCTTTGGCTAAGGGTGGAACCTCACAAGTCTGTGGCTCCTAGCATTCTTAAGGTCAAGCAAAATGGTAGCGGTCGTGATTGCCCACGTGGTGTACCTCTATACATTTAATTGTCTGCTGGTAAAAGTTAGAAATGTATATGATTTTGTCAGCCTGTTTCCCATAGGTAAGGCAGATAAATAAATAACTGGCTCAGGCCATTATTCATTCATCCACAATGTAACAGGAAACAAGGAAGTACAGTCGCGGAAGAGGCACTAGACTGACAGGGAACAGTATCCCAAAAAGGATCCGTATATCTAAGGAACTAATACATTCACCATTCATGTGGGGTGCCTTAAGACAGAAAAACAAATGCACCGCTCAGTGAGTGCAGAGCTAGGACAAAGTCTGAGAGAATCCCGCTCGAGGTAAGTGCCAGAGGTGATCTTACCAAGATAAAGAAAGTTGAGAAGCAGGCTGGTAGCAGGTCCAGTTCCAGGATTTTGAGTGCCTTCAACCAAGTGCCCGCAGCACAGGGGGGAAACAAAAGACAGACATAGAGGAAGGAGGCTGCGTTTCTAACTAATGATCACTGGCAGAATGTAAGATGAAGATAGGCAACTGTGTCTGAGGACAGGAGGCACAGTCTCAGTGAGAAAGGCAAGAAGAAGGTCCAGAAGCCAAACTCCAGCGTCCCATAGGTTCAGGATGGACCGGGCTCAAGCTGGCTTTGGGTGTCACTCACAATGTCCAGGGGTCGTGAGATTGGGTGGGTACAAACCGAACCCCTTTATCATCACAAGGAGTCGGGCTGAGTGAGGGGATTTAAGCCTGATAGGCAAGTGGCTGACCAGTACTGGGTCATTTTTACCCGCGTGTGTGTGTGTGTGTGTGTGTGTGTGTGTGTGTGTGTGTGTGGACCCACCACCGCCAAGCAATTGCACACTCATGGAGGCATGGCCAGATGTGTGGGAGGAAACTACTGTTTGATGATGGGTGCAGAATTCCAGCAATTTTAAATTGGAAATGCGACCATATTGAAGGGTAGAGGTTTACAGGTCCCTGGCAGTCCTCAGCTATAAGAAATAGCCTTCTGAGTTCACAGCACCAATGAAAGATTCATGGTGGCATAACCCTGGCACGCCCCCTGGGGAGGGAAGGAGACAGAGATACGCAATGCAGAGAGAGTTTGGGTACAGAGTTTATTAATGGGTAAGAGGATTGTGGAGGAAAGAGAAAAAATACATATTAATAAAATAGAGAGAGAGAGAGAGAGAGAGAGAGAGAGAGAGAGAGAGAGAGAGAGAGAGAGAGAGAAGGGGAGGTTGTAGTTATCTCTTCTCACAAAGAGAGAGGCATGAGATCATCTCCTCTGTTTGGAAAATAGGGGGAGATTGGGTTGAGCAGGACAGGGTACCCAGGTGAGATGGAAGGTCAGCAAAATGATAAAAAGAACTAGTTGTTATTTGGCTAAATGATCATGCTGTCAACTTGCCTTCGAAAGATGTTCACATATACCCACAGACTCGGGCTACTCTCATTCTGGGTCAGGGAAGCTTCTTTTTACAGTGGGCAGCAGTCAATGCAGAGATGCAGAATTGGTTAAAGCACCGAGGGTAAGTGATTGGGTGCTCCTGGGCTTCCTCCAATTGCCCTCTTTGGAAGGGTCAGACACTTCACTATCCTTCTGGCTTTTTGCCTCTCTGACACCAAAGTTTTATTAACTAGCGTTTAAAAGCATAGTTATTAATTTTCCCACATACAACAGAGACCTGTCTACTAGGACTAGATCTGTGGTTTTGTTTCTGTCCACACAGATGCATATTTTCTATTGCTACACTAGAACACATCCACTTCTTTAAGTCTGGAGCTTTTACTACTCTATCTCTTTTGCC
Source organism: Alexandromys fortis (assembly GCF_014885135.2). Lineage (NCBI taxonomy): Eukaryota > Metazoa > Chordata > Mammalia > Rodentia > Cricetidae > Alexandromys > Alexandromys fortis. The sequence goes on from NW_026067944.1 coordinate 27,275,959, forward strand.
CTCTTTGTTTGCTTGACTACAAGCAAAACAACCTTTCAGTTCCCACTTAAACTCAATTCTGACAATCATCCTTTTAAATTCCATTGGCTTCTACTTCCTTGGGTATCACTGTATAAACTGGGTACTTGTCCATTTGGATGATTATGGTATTTTATCTACTCCTATTCAATTGTCATCTTGTCAAAGGCAAGATCCAAGCAGTCACATACTCAAGCTTCCCATAGCAGGAGTAGAATATACCTGATGCTAACTGCAAGACAAAGGAGGAAATGAACGGAGTTAATGAATATGAAGATAACGAATGAGTAAAATATGATTCCCCTCTAAAGCAGTATCTAACGAAGCACAACCAGTATGTTAATTTTCCATTGTTCCTTAACAAGTTGTCATAAACTTTGTAGCTTCCAATAACGCAAATGTTAAAATATTACAGGACGGGCATCTTAAACTAATTAGCAAATGTGTGATGTTTCTGAAGGCTCTCCCGTGAATCTATTTCTTTGTTTACCAACTTCTAGTTCGAAGAGTGGCCTCTATCTTGTTTGTCATAACGCCTGTTCTAGCTCAGCTACCATTCTCTTTCCTTATTTAGGCCCCTTGTGAAAAGCTGGACTAACTAAAGGAGTTCAGGATATACTATCAGAACTCTATTTTATCCGCACCTTTACTTAATCTGAAATATCTCTGTTGTCATGTATAGAAACATATTCACAGGTTCCATAGATTACTTTGTGATTGTCCTTAGAATGCTGTTCTCTGTTATCATGCTTAGGAACATACTCAAAGGTTCCAGGAATTACTGTGTGCATTATCTCTGGAATGCTGTTCTCTGTTGCATGCCTAGAAGCATACTCACAGGTTCCCGGGATTAGTGTGTGAGTATTTCTGGATTGCTGTTCTCTGCTTTCTGGCCTAGGATCAAGTTTTTGTCATCCTGACCAAGAACCTTACATTTAAGGGAAGATGGAAAATTACTTAGCAGACAGCTCATGACTCCTAACAGGTCATTTTTTTAAAAAAATATTACAAACCAAAACAATTACCTCGGGGTTAAATCCAAGTTCATAAACTGGTGCACTTACCCACAGAATGAATGTGCACACTCCTGCATATACACATGGTCTTTCTTGCTGTATCTCCAGGTCATGGCGTTCGGCCACAGTTTCTAGGATCCACATTGGCCTTGTATTTTAGAAACAAACTTTCCATCTGAAAAGAAGCCTTATTTGGCTTCTATGCATTATGGTGCCTAAATGAAGCATAATGCTTTGAGTCAGAAGGGGTTCTGTTTCACAGTGCGTGATGCTAACATTTCCACTACAGAAAGGCACCTTCTGAAATTAGTTGCAGCACTTGAGAAGTGAATGAGAGTGTCCTCGGCTAAGTCATGATTTTCTAAATGTTTTCCACATTGTTATTCCTCTGAGAAGCTTCAGGAAAACTGAGAGATTGATTTCAACCACCCTGCTGGCCAGAAATTCAATCTTCCCATGGATATTACCTCCTTTTCAGATTTTCCATCTCCCTTCTAACGTCACATGCTGTTTGCCATTGCTTTAAATACAGGGTGGCTTGTGTGGAAGAAATCTCCTTCAAGGCTGAAGCTGACCATCACCACCTTGAATGGTAGACACCTGTGAATCAGGACAACCAAAGTTCAATAGTTTTTTTTCTGTTTTCTTGATACCTTATATCCTGCTCTGTACCCATTAATCAACTGTTCTTGGTACCCAAACTGGAATTTTTCCAAGGGTGTATATAGAGAATGTATGTATATATGGAGAAGTGAGGGTGGGGTGGGGCTGTTTCTCTCACCTGATAGCTGCATTCAGAAGGTAGCAGTCTTCTGAAGTATCAGCACTGATCCTCAAGGGAATGATGCTACAGGAGACTGAATCTTGAATCCTAGCTCACTTTATCTCTCAAACAAGAATCCTCCCTTGTCTCATAAGTATTTGTCATGCAAATGTCTCCAAGTGACAAGACAAAATGTTATCACTCATAAATTTTCCAACTTATGCAGATATCTCCTATTCTTTTTGTGTTAGGCACCCGTGGACAGCGACAAACAGAATGTCTAGCCGAAAAGGGACATGGGTCACTTCTCCCATGTTAGTAGGCATTGGATATTTTAGACCATCATTTGAGACATTTGGAAAAATCCTGTTAATAGGAATTAGATACTTAGTACATTATGGATCACAGGGTGAAGGGAAGACAGTGGCATGAGTTATCTTTCTGGAAAACTCAAATTCTGAAGTGGTGGCTGAATTTGATTTTTGTGGAATGGCTAACAACCCAAGGGCGTTATCTGGAGCTGACAGTTATAAATCAGGGAGTTCTCTGAATTTGGCTGAGCTTATTAAGGGCAGCAGTACCATTTATAAGACAATTCCAGGAAGCTTCTTTAAGTACATGAAGTCCTCGAGCAATATGAAAAACACACACAGTGAGCTGCGAGATAGGCAGTCAGTCCTCTGTCTCCTGAGAATGACAGGTTGTCTTGACCCACGCTGGATTTGAAGCTGCGGTTCAAGACACTACAGAGAGAAGTTTCCGATCACTAAGTAATCCCCTCTGGCTCATCTTCTCTGTTTAGGCCGTGTCAATTTTTTTTAAAGTACCTGAATTACATTTTTATGTTGCTCTATAAATAAAGCAATTGTGACACTTTTAATACATTTATAGTTCCTGTAAGTCATTGCTCCTTTCATTTAATTGAAGGGAGGGTTAGATAGTTTAAATCTAGTAGAGAATAAAATGGAGTTCAAGTTCAACTCAGAAATACCCAAACTTTTAAAAATTTAAGTACAAATTAAGCATGGGGTGTTTAAAATCATCTTAATTCAGAGAGCTCACATGATTTTATAAACCAACAGAAAACTCACAATCAAGTATATTAAAGTGTTAACTCTTTGAAGAGAGCAGGTAGTCTTAGTCTTCTTTACCCAGCCAGTTGTCCTCTGGTCATGAATTTGTTTTTTATTCAGCCAATATAAACTCATCTTGTTATATTCCTGAACATCTTCTGAGACTTAGAAAAAAATAAATTCCCAACAGCAAAAAAAAAAATCCAAGCTGCCTCTCTGAAGAAGAGATTAGTAATAAGTGTTAATCAATAAAAGACGAATGTTGTTAATTAATAAAGGGCACAGTTACTAATCAAGTGAGGAGGAGACCTGGTCAGCTTTCCTCATCAACTTCGACCATGAAACCCAATTTGGACAAGTTCAACAGAGCCACCATACAGGGACTGCCCAAGCATGCTTCAGCATTGCCAGGGTGTAAATTTCAGTTTTTTTTTTTTTTTTCATTTACTTCATCAAGTACACAGGATGGATGACAGAAGAACCCCTAGAAGAAAGCTCTTGGATTGAGCTTCGAAAGGGGAAAGTCCCTGGACTGAGATGACTATTCTGAGAAGTGGGAAAGTTTAGCAATGAACCTCTCATTCCACTAGAGGAAGTAGGGATGATGAAAACTAGATGTTAAAGAAGAGTAGAAGAGCAACGAAGGAAAGCATGTCATCCCACATTGTGATGCTGGGAACTGTTCTCAAACAGATTTTACATATCAGCAGAGCCTTATGTAATCTGGGTTCAGGACAATGACTCTGACTTTAGAGAAATTGACTCTGGGGAAATGGTGCAAAATTGAAAAAGGATGGGGAATGAGTAACAGATGTTTGTAAAGCCGGGAGACGGGATAAAGCAGGGTTTGTGAAAATGAGGGGCATGCCAGGGAAGGAAGAAATTGACCTTAGGTTAGTTTTGCTTTCCTGTTTGGACAGCAGAGCAGATGAAATGGTGCTTAGCAAGAGTGGGAATAGTGAAGAGCGGTACTTGGAGAGGAGATGAGAGGAGGAGCTTGCGGATGAAAGATGAACACGGTAATAGCATGATGAAGGGCTTGGACATTAAACTGCTTCCTTTCTTTGAGCAAGCTTTCTAAATGGATTCTGCTTTCTTGGTTCAACTCCAACTTTGCAAAAGCCTTGCCTTTTCCACTATAACCCACTGCTTACACTGTTATGCCCAGATCATGGAGTCTCCAAATACTAACTAGGCGACAGAGTCCTGTATGTAAAAGTAAAGAGCCTTTATTCTTACACAGGTTTGTAAACTCAGACTCTCCATGTGATTAACATATTGATGTGATCTGAGAGCCCCAGGCTCAGTTGGGGTAGGGTTTTAATAGTAGCAAAGGTAGGGATGAGGGATGTCTAGGTTTCAGGAAACCCTGGTTGGCTGTCATTTGTGTAGGAGTGTCCTCCTGGTGAAAAGTGATGGATGTACGCCGGCTGGTGATCCTATCTACAATAGTTGGAATGTTAGGAATTTCCTTTGGATGGTCTGTTTCTGAGTGGTGCCTAGGTGTTCTCAATTTGTGATCTTTATTGGAACCAGGTATTGCCTCAGGGTAAACTACTGAGACTGGGGCCTCTATTGAGCTTGTCATGGCTGGGTCCTACAAAATATTTGACACTCTAAGTGGATTCTGCTTTCTTGTTTCAACTCCAACTGTGCCAATACCTTACCTTTTCCACTACAACCCACCCCTTAAACATTTTTGTTGCATTTATTTTTTTCTTTGTTATGTGCCTGACACCTACTGCTAATATCTGATTACCTCTTACTGCCTGCAAGGTTACATTTATCATTAAAGATCACCTACTGTAAAAGTCTGCTCTGTCCTTTTAAGAGACAAGCCATGACCACTCCCTACCCCTCTCCCTGTCTTTGGAGGCAAGTGATCTTTGGCTTCCAGCCTGGGTCCCTTCTTTTCCTTCTCCCTCGCTAAGAGGCAGCTTCTGTCTCTCCTTTCTTTTCACTTCTCCCCTTCCCCCATTCTCTCTCTCTTTCTCTCTCTCTCTCTGACTCTCCTTCCACCACTCCTCTCCCTTTTTCCCTTCTTTTTCTCTCTCTCTGCCTCTCTCTGCTCTTCTCCCCTTCTTCCCTTTCCTCTCCATAACCCACTAAATAAATACCCAACCTCACTCTGCATGGTGTGCCTATCCATGTCTCTGTCTCTTGCCTACCATATGGCTCCCTGCCTGGGACCAGCTACCTTAGGAGACCTGCAGTGTGGTCTTGTGGCATGCCCATCTGTCTGTCTCTCCTTGAGGGACTGGCTGCCCGATGGAGGTTCCTCACCCACAACACGACTCCCTGCCTGGGACTTGTGGCCCATTGCCGCTGCTCAGGGACCTTCAGCATTTCTGCAGTTGCACCCCTCCTGGAACCTGCAGCATTTTTACTTTAACCATAACATCTATGGTCTCTTGCCCCCAACTCCGACAGTCTTCTCTGTCTTGAGGGACAGATGCCACAGATTAACAATATATGATCTTCTCTGCAAATAATTCTACATTCTTTGCACCCTTTCAAGTTGATTTCTCGGAAGCACTCACATGGGGCCACTTAAACCAGCCAGTTGCTCTTAACTAGTTCTAAATATGGCCAATGTATTTTCTCCCCAAATCTAGGGAGCTTCTCTGTGGGAGGTGGAAACAGCAACTTTTGATCAGGCTTAGTATATTTTTCAGGGTTCTGAGCAATTGGAGTACTTCCAAATATGCTGATACTGATGGTTTTCTAAAATTTATGCAAAATATGCCTTGATCATTACACAGGGAAAACAACCTTAGCATAGAACCTTCCAAAGACATTAATTTTCCCATTTTTATAAAAATAGGAGTCATAGAGATAAAATATAGAAAGTGAATTGCCTAGAAACAAATGGAAGGAAAGGACAATGATGAAAATAGAGATATAACTTGTGGTGTGGTAATAGTTTAATAATTCCAGAAAAACACTCTTCCATGAAGATCACATTTGTCTAACAGTCTGATGCTAGTGTGAGCAACATAATGCGAACTCCATCTCAAAGGGGGAAAGTAAATCTTTCCTTGTTATAAAAAACAGTATTCACAGGCATCCTCAATGATGAGATTTGTACTCAGAAAAGGGAAAATACCCCAGTCTCTTGCCCATATATCTTTTTTGTACATATGAATTACATAATATTTTAATAAATTTCTGTGATCAGATTATTTAAAACTGTACTATTTATAACTGAACACTCCAGTATCCATCCATTACTTAGTTTATTTAACTTGATAGCATTACAGAGTATGACTATTTCCCTTGGTTACTCTCCAAAGTTTGAAGGTAAGTCCCTATTGTTGTAGACATCATGAATTTCATGCACAGGACCTAAAGGCACCAGAGCTGGAACTAATCTGAATGCCTCCTCTGGAAAAATTACATTTCATGTTAACAAAAGAAGCCATGCAAGATTCCAAAGGAAAGTAGCAAACAGCTGTCTTACCCAGCTGTGGCACCTATGAACCACACCAATTACCGACCTGGCACAATAGTTTTAACACATAACTTAGCAGTCACCGACAGCTCTCTAGTTGGCCTTAAAATCTGCTCAACCAGAGGAAAAATATGTCTTGCATTGGAAATCTAACCAAATATTCAGGGATAGCTAAGGAATGAATCTTGGAGGAAAACTTATAACCACCACCTTGCTAAATCAGCATAATGCTTAACAACACTCTAAATATTTGTTCTTAGATCCACAGATAAGTGTAGTCCTCATCTGTCATCATGACAGAAAACACCACATCAAATTTCAAAGCCAATCCCCAATAGGCATATTTGTAAAACAATTTCATGTAGTCCCAGGAAACAATTGCAAAAGAAGGGACAGAAAGAGCCAAAGGATAAGAGAGTTTGTTGTGAGATCCTTTCCTCTCATTATATGAGAACATCAGCTGAACTAGGGTAACAAAAATAGGCATGCCAAAGTGAGTGGGGGAAAACCAGTAAGACCTCACACAAAGAACTACAGGCAACTAAGGGATGCTGAAAGGGGGAGAAGTTGTCTTCTCCAAAAAAGGACACCCCAATTTGCCGTTTAGCACCAAATGTTTAGCCCCAAAAACATTCCTACTGGTAACATTATATAGACTGAGCAGGTCATAGTTATGTATTTAAAACTATGTGTATAGACTAGGACAGGAGAGTACAAGTGTGCATACACTTACATATACATACACAAACCTACATGTGCTTAGGTCTTCTGTGAGAGAGCATTAATACAGAAAATGCACATCTATGTATATATTATATAGAATGTATGTTCTCTACATGCTATATTCTACCCAGCATGTGCATCCATCTATGATCCAAGAATCAGAGAGAGCTACATGAAGGACTAAAAGGAAGAGAGGGAGAGAAAAGCAGGAGGAAGATAGAAAGGAAGAATGCTATAAAGAAGAGGAATGGAGAAAAATGAAGGGAGAAAAAAGCAAAAACAAGAAAGAGAAAGAGAGAGAACTGGAAACCAAAGAGGAAATGAGATGAGATGTGGGTCACACCTTTCAAAAGTATAGTGGAGGTCAGACTCATTCATTTAAATATCTATTGAGAGGTTGCTGATGATGGCAATAAGCTGGATACTCTGACACAGTGGACGTGTGTAAGGGCACAGTACCCCTCACAGCAAGGTGTATGAAGCAGCATGGCCTGGCTCTGCTCCGAAGACTTGCAAATTCCTGAATTGTGCCTGCCACATTTTATATTTCTTCTCAGGAAAGATAATTACCTTTTAGAGGGTGTAGTAAAAGAAAATGTGTTCTCATTTTAGAGCCATGTTTGTATTACATAAGTTAGGTTTCTTTTCCCCACTGGCCACAAAGTCTGGCCAGGCCTACTTTGACTGAAGGCATTAATAAAGCCATCAGAACCTCCAGTAAAGAAACAATTGCCTCGAGGATGAGAAATGTGAGCTTATATATAATTCAAACATTTACTCTTTGTTTTTTACCTGCACTAGTTCTTAAAGAATTTAACCAGAAATTGAATATATATGTGCATACACATGCACACAAATACATGAGCTAATATTTTAGAGATATTCTTCAGAACTGATGAGTGTCATTTCAAAATGCTTTCTCTTTTAGATTAGATTACTGAGCCAGAGAGAGTAGAGTTTGTCCCTTTCAGACCAAGACATTGATGAGCCTCCTGAATTAAAATTTATGTCTCCCCTAGTTACTGATGTACCACCTGGCTCCTTTGAATTATTGCAGACACCAAATGAATTTTATAGTCGATCGGGGGCTGTCCATGCTTGTTAAAGTGATATTTCCATCACTGGTGTAGCATGCAATCTCATCTCCTTGGTGAATAATCACAGTGCTGAATCCGCCATCAGCTATCTTCTACTTCCTGACATAGTCTCTAAGTCATGCGTTCTTGGCTTCCAGTCTCAGTCAGAATATGGTTCTATGGGCCAATCCTAGCAGACCTGTTGAAGGCTACATTGTGCCTCATCTTCCCAAAAGAGCAGTCTCTGCTTTATGGCATCTCTTCTCCAAGTGAGCTCATCATTTTTCTGACAGAATTTTCCTCTATTTCTATTCTTCTCTTGCTAGTTTCTATTATCTTCTACTTCTCTTTCTTCTTGAATTCTATTAAAGAATCACTTTAGAGGATGACTGTAGAGGAGAGTGACTTGTGCAATCTTGTTTAATTCTTTCAACTCTGCACTTCTACTCTTATCCACATAGGAAGGATGCCCAAGGCCAGGTAAGTACTAAGAAAGAAAGCCCAGACTCAACATGAAATTTTAGACTCCCAAGAGTCATGCTTTGTTATAGCTGCTATTGTTTTTCAGTAAAGCCAGAATTTTTTTCAAATTCTTCTAAATCTTCTGCTAACATTCCCAGTATAAAAATAAAAATCTTTCTGTAAGGAAAGAGAATTCTAGAACAATATTATCTTCAGTGCCTTACCATCAAGTTTCACAAAAACAATAAGTAGTGACAAAGACATGAAACAGGACTCTGCCAAGACTGAAATTTTAATATAATTCTGACACCAATTAGCAAGGAGTTTTGGGTAAATACCTTTGTAGCATTGAAGGGATGTGGAAGGATCAGAGTATCTGCTAACAGGTGTAGTCTTCTGGGGCCCGTGGGAAATCTGATTGACCTAGGGGTAAAAGAAAGAAAAGGAGAAAAATAGTTGAAGGCCAATAACTTGGGTAGAAGACTTCTAAGGACAGAACCTGAAAGTGTCTTCAATTCACATTGCAGGAACTGCCTATGTTTCTATGTTTCCTGAGCTATATCTGCAACCCACTCAAGGATTTGCACTGAAGTCATTCTCCCTAACTACAGCAATGCAATTTCTTTCTTTTTCTAATCCAGACAATCTGATTAATGCAAAACCTCTTTCTAACTCCCCAGGATTCTCTTTTCAGTGGGATCATAGTGAGAAAAAAAATTAAAATAGTTTTCTCTGATGTCAAAACAGTGAAATTGAACAAATGAAGGCAAGGGCTCACTTGCAAGACTGAATGCAGTCTCATCAATAAAGATGATGGTTCTAGAGACCCAACAACTGCATTCTAGCCTCAAGAAGCCTGGCATTCCAAGACAAACACCCTCACAAGATGGAGAGCCGGGGTCAAAGGTAACCACAGCTGGAATCGATTCTTGGAGACAGTTTAGGCGATCATGGACTCACCCTCTGAAGCTGTAAGCAGGAACACCATTAAATCCTTTCTTTTACAAGTTGTCTTGTTCATGGTGTCTCTTCACAGCAATAGAACAGTGTCTCTGCTGTACCAATAGAGGTGTCTTTGCAAGGCTTATATTTGCTGTGGTTCATAGACTTTAGAGATGGGTGGGACTTTTGATTGCTATTTTCCCTTGGGAGTTTACATAGCACCATCCAATAGTATGAGTGCTAGTCTTTAGGAGAGGTTCTTCCAGGCTAGTTCCAGCTTACTTACTCCAAGTCCCATACCTAATGTACATAGTGTCTAGCAACAAAGTCTTATTTACAAATTCTATGAGGCAGCCATGGGCAGTGATATTGCCAATATTCTTGTTGAGTCTCTTGAACCTCCTGACAGTTCATAATAGATTCAAGGGGTAATTTTATCACTGATTGGAATCAGTATCCTCTTAAAAGCTCTATTTTAAGTAACTCAGTAAATATGGCTTTGTAATTTCCATGATACAGCATTAGACTTAGAAAAGACAAAGACACTACAATATTTTAAATTGGACATAAGGTAAACCTAACCTAACTTTATAACTATGTCTTCCAGGGAGTCTTGCCATTAATCTGCAGATAATAATTAGTTATCATAGGTTTTGCCCTTGGGCTACATTTCCTTTCTTCTTTAGCCACTACCTTAAAGTTCAAAAATCCTTTTGAAGCTGATTTAGCAGTTTACTTCTCTTGGATCACTTCATGCCATTTGGAAAGAGAGCAGCAACAAAACTGACAAGGAAATCAAATCAAACATCTCTTATGTCAGGATCGTCTGGACGGCTTTGAAAAAAGCCTGGTGGATACAGGTCATCCAGTTCTGCAGGCTGGAGCAGCAGTTTGTGTGTAGCCTCTACACTTGACCAAGTCAGGTAACTGCATTAGAGCTTCACCATAATGCTGTGGTGAGAAAGGGGTTGATTGCTCTACTCGTTTAGAGATGAGGAAACTGAATCTCAAAGTTAATAAATGTTCAAGTTTGCTTCTGGGTGATAAAACACTAAACAGAACCAACTAGGGGAGGAAAGAGCTTATTGGCTCAAAGATTATAAATTGTCATGGCGGGAACCATAAACCAACCTCAAGTCAGCAAGTGGAGGAGGAACCGAAGCAAAAGCCATGGAGGAATGAGGCTTCATGACTGGCAAAGCTTGCATTTTGTACAACCTAGACCACCTGCCCAAAATGGCAACACTCATAGTGGCCTGTGTCCTTCCACATCGTTTTTTTTTTCTTTTGTTGTATTTCTATGTGTGTAAATGTGTATGGTGGTAGTGGTGATATTTGTGTGCGCTTATGTGTGTGTATGTGTGCTTGTTCACTCTGTGGATCCAATCCAGGGCATTGTGCAAGGTAATCAAATACTCTATCACTGAGCTACAGTCCTAGATCCAGCTAATGTCATTTCGAGTAAACTCTCATTTGTACTGTATCGGGAATGTCTATATTCATGCTGACATCTGATTGGATGTAGATCAGCTATTGTTTACTTACATGCTAATTTCCACTCAGACTCAGTTTCACTTCTCTTATAAGCCCTAATGGTTTTCTCTGTTTTGTTTCAAGTTTTTCAGGCAAGCAAACATGCCATCTCTAAATAATGACAATGTTGCTTCTATTTTGCTATTGCTGTTTGTGATACCTATTACATTCAGAGCAACGCTAAATAATATTTGTGGTTGAGATACTGTATAGTATTTTCTCAATGTTAACTTTAATGTATATTCTTCTACACAATTCTTTATGTTAGCTTGAGCAAGGAAGTTGTGGGGTTTATGTTATTATGCATGTGTTTGTAAGATACATGCATCTATACGATGCATCCATTATCCTACTTTTTCAGCTTAACAACTAAAAGGCAAACAACCTAATTGAAAATGGCCAAAGTTCTGCAGTAAACATTCTGCCAAAGATAATACATGAATGTCCAATAGACACAAAACATTCTCAGCATTACGTGTCATTAAAGAGATCCTAGTGAAAACTATAATCAGATACCATTTCACACTGACAAGATGGCTCAAATTAAAGAAAAACAGAAACCAAATGCTGATACATATCAGGGAGGATGTGGGGAAACTTCAATCTTTATCCAGTGCTGCTAAAAAATGGAAAATGGAAACACTGTCAAAAACATTTTGCTTTTCCAGAACAAGTTAAGCCTACCATTAGCCTTTCTCCATCAGTCCATGCCCATGTATGAACCCCCAGATATAGAACAAATGTTGTTGCAAACTGAATTCTCTTCCTTTAATTTGAATGCCTAATCCCTTAATTCCTAATATTACTGGATTCAAAGATTAAACCATTTAACTTACCATTAAGAATACGTTAGGTTGGAACTGGAGATATGACTCAGTGGCTCAGGGTAGTTACTGATCTTCCAGATGACCTGAGTTTGGTTCCCAGCACCCATTTTGGGCAGCTGGCTACCACCAGTAATTCCAGCTTTAGTTTATCCCATGTTCTTCTGGTTTCTGTGGGCATATGCCTTCATGTATGCATAGAAGTCACAAACACACACATACAATTAAAAATAAAATGAGATATTTTAAAAGGTTAAAGCTGTATTGGTATACTTTAGTTCAATATTACTTGTGTCTCTACAAGAAGAAAACATATCAAGAATGTCAACATACATAGCAGAGATCATGGGACCAGTAGAAATGGAGCTGTCTGCAAACCAAAGTGGGAGAGCCCAGGAAAAAACAACCTCATTATTTCATTGTACCTGTATGTGCATTGGTTGTTTGGTGGGCTTTTTATATTAAGTTCTGTTTCAGTACTTGTTCTTTGAGTTGTGTACACAGGACATTCAGCAGTAATGCAACACACACACACACACGCACACACACACACACACACACACACATGCCAAAACTAGAAAATATAAATGTGTTTCTTTGAAGTAGGAAGAAGAAGGAAGAATTGATAATAGAAGGTAACTATTAGTGAAGTATATTGTATATATGTGTGTAAATGTCACAATGAAACATTTATTTTCACAAATATATGTATGTTAAATAAAGGCAAAAAAAACAAGAAATTGTCTTAAAAATTAGATTAGTTTTGTACTGACCTGCCTATTTATATGTTAGCTAATTATGACTTCTGAAAGTTCATTATACTTTTTAGAATCTTCCAGTAACTGGGTTGTGGTTTTTAAGATGTATTCCTTGTGTGTGTGTATGTGTGTGTGAGAGAGAGATAGATATAGAATGTGTGTGTGCTCACATATGTGCACAGAGAAATGTATATGATGATACCTGTTGATACTAGAAGAGGGTTTGTATTTCCTGTACATGGAGATCCAGGCAGCTGTGAGCGTCCCATCCTGGGGACTAGTAACCACACTTGAATCCCAGAAACCTAACTTGGATCCCCTGTATGAACAGTCAGTTCTCTTAACCACTGAGCCTTCTATCTCTCCAGACCCATGTAGTTGTTATTTTATCTTATTTTTTCTTTTCTTAATAGTACCATATATTGGATTTTTTTGTACTTTTTGCAATTATTCTTATTCTGCCTATTTCAGTTTTGCATTGCATCTAAGTTTGGAAGAAACATAGTTATAAGCAAAAACCGTTCTTTACTTACACATTTTTTGTGTCTTTCATATATGTGAATATATGTTCATTCTTATTCCTAACTTCTGCCTTGTTTTTTATATTTTGTTTTACTAACTGACTGAGCATTGTGTAACACTGCATCAGCAATCCATCCTACCCCACTCCACCCCGACTCCGTGAGCACAGGCAGGTTCAGTTACCTGTGGAGGACTCTTGTCTGCTTAGAAGGAGGCCTGTCGAATGTTGGTTCCATAAGAAATGAAATTTCTCTCTCAAATGCCATAAAATGAAATGGCAAAAAGGACGAACTCTGTAAGCTCCTTCCAAGGATACCTAATACCTTTCATAAGATGAGATTAGAAAAGTGATCAAGGTAAAAAATGAGTGTGTGTGTGTGTGTGTGTGCCTACATGTGTGCTATGTGTGTGTCTCTGTGTGTATGTGCTTGTGTGTGTATGTGCCTGTATGTATGTGTATGTGTGTGTGTCTGTCCTCTGTGTGTGTGTATGTGTGTACATGCTTGTGTGTATGTGCTTGTGTGCCTGTGAGTTCTTTTGCACATACAAATCTGTATGTTTAAGTAAGTGAAGTCAAATAGATTGGAGAACCTTTGAAATAAAAAAAATGCTATTGAAGATTTACAAAAGATTATGCCACATGTCCTTGTGCAATTTTAATACAGTTTTCTGGCTGCATAGTACAAAATGCATTTGAGGAGAGTAACATGAAAGAGGAAACAATTAGCAAGGTATTGTAATGCTCGAGGAATAAATTATCATGCTTTGAATGACAGAAGTGACCCTAACATGGAAAGAAAAAGAATTGAGAAGACATTCTGTTGGATTTAGCAGTGGACTGGCCTTCAGGAGATGGGGAGTGAACAGAGTCAAGGACAAGGGCTAAATACCAGGGGAGCAACTATTCTCATGATACATAAGAGAGAGAATCCTACCTCTGGTCATGCTCACTTATATAACTGTCCATGTGCTGTGTGCATGCATCTAATTACGCAATTGTCCTGAAGCTCAAGAACCATCTGGACTGTGTGTTTGTGCGTGTGTTAGGGATATGCATATATTTGATTATTTGATGTGTAAAGCTAGAAAGAACTACCCTGTGGAATTTCTTAGCATAAGAAAAAACCGACCGCAGCCATGTGTCAAGAAAGAAGAATATTTAAGAGAAAAGCACAGGAAGGAGAGAACTTGGGGGCATTAAGTAAGGGAGAGAAGAGGAAAGGTAAGGAGAGGGACACATGATGGAGGGTCATTCTTAGACACAGCGCCACATAAGAGGGCAGAGTAGCCCAGTTGAGATTACTGAAAGAACCTGGAACTTGAAAACCTTCCTTTCTCTTTCTGTTGATTATAGGGTCATTTATAACCTATACTTAGCTCTCTGTTTCTTGTTCAAGCTTCTTGTTTGCCTTAGTCATTGGTTTTTAACTCACTCTGCCCATAAGGTGCTGGTTCATCCAGGGAGTAAATCCCAAGGTCCTGGAGATGGAAAGATGTTTCTGAAGGGAGTGGAAGTGGCAATTCTTCATTTTACATCAGTGATAGATGTTTCTGAAAAATATAATCTTCAGAGTAGTACCTATACAAATGAAAACACATCTTTCTATTGTTAATATTGGCCAACCCATATAGCATTACCCTGAGTTAAGCAAATTAACATAAAAATCAACTAAACAAACTATTGTTTGGCTTTTTTCTTTACATTGCAAAAAACACTTTCCAACCAGGAGTAAAGCAAGAATAAAAACAGAAATGAAGAGAAGATGACAAACGTTTTATTCATTCTATGTACATAAAGACTGAAGAGCAAATGGACATCTTTGTGGTTTGGTGTCCCTTTATATTCGTTTATTTTTCAATTATTTTTATTTTCACTTTGTGTGTAAGGATGTTTTGCATACATGTGTATCTGTGTACCACATGTGTGCCTGGTGTTGTGAAGTCCAGGAGAGATCCCATGATCTTGTGGTTCTGGTGCTACAAGCAATTGTGAAACACCATGTAAGTTTTGGAAACTGAACCTGGATACCCCATCAGACCAACAAGCCCACTTAGTGGTTGAGCCTTCCCTCCATCCCTAAGAGAGCTCCTATTACACACATGCCAGTGACAGAGCTCACAAGTATTATCACACTCTACCCAACTTCATTTAATTTCCAAGCACCTGCTTCAAATTCTATTTCAAAGAATATTAAACCTATATTATATTTTACATGAAAGGAAATATGTTATTATGTTTGTTTTGGAAAATTTTACAGCTAAGAGTCAGATTGTTCTGACTTCCCATGTAATTTTTTTTTTTCTGGAGCTTTACTTTGCAAGCCTTTTGCACAAAGATGGTTTGAACTGCAGCCATAATGGGCAGGGGATATTCTATCTTCCTAGATCCATGCTGCCCTTTTTATCCATTGCTTCTTCTCACCTTATGTGCCTTAACCATTCTGAAGGTTTTGTGTACCTGCAGGAGGAGGGGGTGGCGAATATTACTACTTTTTCTTTCTATGGGCCCTCATTACTTCTCGTTTTATTTTTCCACTTCATTTCTATGTTTTTCCTCCTCCTACTCAGTGTCAAAGAAAAAAAAAGACCCAGAGAGCTTTTAATATGTTAAAAAAAATCCTTTGAAATGATACATCTCTGTCACTTTGCTCTCACTTTTTAAATTATAAACTAAAATAAAAATTGGCATATTGATAAAAAGCTTCCAAGGCTGCTGCCTGCTGCTTCCTGGTGATTAGGTGTGAGAGGGTGGCCTTTCTCAGTTCAGATAAAAAAATATGCAAATGATGATATTTAAATTGACAGTGTAGTAGAGAGGGAGCCACATTTTTATTCTCTTTTCCTCCCACCCTTTTTCTTTCTCCTAGCTATCTAGGGAATATTTTATAACTGGTGGAAGAACTGAAGATAAGAAAAATTCACACTTACCTGGCCTCCAATTCTCCTCCTTGGAAGGAACCCTTGTCTGCCTTGGGTTCAAGAATTCTCAATTGCTTTTCTTTGTTCAGATGATACTTTAAACATTGTGACTCTTCTCCACAAAGCTGGGTGGGGCACTCACAAATGTTTTTGAGACTTGCCATAGCCCTACCTTCATATGGAGCTTCTAAATATTTTTAATCCATTGAGTTATCTTCCAAACGGCTAGCCTCATTCTAATACAATCTGAAGCTGAAACGTGGTGCTATAAGGTTTTCGATGTCCTAGGCAAGATCCTTGCTAGAACATCGGGTGCTGGGGCTGGATCTATTTGACTTTGAATTATGTATGACAGTTTCCAACAAGAGCCAGATGTGCCCAGGGAGGACTCTAAAGAGTGACCGTCATCTGTATGTGATGTCTGAGCTGGTGTCTGAGCACAGCTGAGGTTGTCAGGTCTGTTTTAGTGACTGTCAATATCCACACAGATGCTGCTCAAAAGGTGCACAGATATAACTGCAGACAACAAAGGGAATAGGAAGCCGAATTCTGCCCGGAATGCACAGAGACTCCTTCACCACACTGTGAAATTTTTGTCTTAACGTTACATTTCCATCTTGTTCTCTGCTATACTGTGAGTTAGAGTCAATCTAACTTGTCACCCAATAAACTGAAGCAGCCAGAAGTTTATATATATGTATGGAGAGAAAAGGACATGAGTTGGGGTCTTCTGATATATATATAAGATCTAAGAACTGTGACTTCATGAATGCTGTGAATGTTTTGAAACTTAATCAGTAAAATTGACAAGCTGACTACAGACCCTGTCTGGATGTGATATGTGAATTTTTCTCCATGTATCTATAACTGTGTTTCTTTCCACAAAAAAGAAATGGTTGAAAGAAGCACTGGAAAATTAGAATGGATAAAATTTTCCAAATAATAGCCATATGTGTCGAGTGATAGGCATCTGGATTATTGAAAGTCTAAGATTCTGTTTAAGTGTGAATTTAAGTAGTCCTGATCGAGAGTCAAAGAGAAAGTCTGCCTTAGAGAGCCAGCAACCGGACTCCTGTAGAGCCACACGTAACCTGGGCAGATGACAGGTAGAGGAGTGTAAGATCCCATTTTCTCTATTAAAGTGCACTTAGATTGTGCTTCACCTTTAGATGCTCTAAACCCCATACTTTTAGACACAGCAAGGCATTACTAGTAGAAAACTCAGTTCTACATCAAACCTAATGTTAATGGTCACATGCAGAAACACAGGTGAACCAAACATAGCTTATAAAGTTACCTACTGTATGAGAAAAATAAGAAACACAGGCTAATTTTGTGTTCAGATGCCAGAGGGAGATTCCTTTACCAATATAACTTGTTGTATGCAAATATTGCAAAATATATATGCAACTATTACCAGATTTTAAAAAAGCAATATTGAAATCACTATCTCAGGTATTTCACATAAAGGATGTTCAGTTGTAGGATTTGTTTTCTGAAGTTCCTACTATCAGTTTTAGATTAAATATTTAACAAAAAGGCTAGAGAAGGCAATAGGAAAAGACTATGGAATAGCCTAAGGACATAGTGTATGCTCTGGTGACAAATGGCTGGAAAACTATAACCCTGCTACCTCTGATCGTGCTAGGAGACACATTGCCGTTTATACTGCGTGAGTTCATTGTGCAACAGAGTCGGATGAAACGGTCTTTTTTTGTGATCTTCTCTCTTGCTGTGCTCAGTTCTTCAACTGGAGAGACGTAGCAGTCGATCTCTCTAATTTAAAAGAAATATTTGAGTAGCATTGCCCATCCATGTCTTTCATTTTAGCATGTGGAAGAGACAAAACAAGGAGGAGACAGGATGTATGGAGAGCTGGCACCGTGCCTATTATGAAGGCCATGGCAACCCCAGTTGCTTCCTCTAGAGACAACATGTCTCTTTATTCTTTTATCAAAGAGAATTCATCATGTTGAAAGTCTAAACTCCTTTAGTAAAAGAAAGACCTGGTGGCATTTTTTTTTTTTTGTCTCTCATCATTCATTATTGTTTGATCTGTGAGCCTTTTGAGGGAAGCCAGACCAGGAAGGTAACATTGTGTCCACCGCTACACCCTCCCTCACCCTCCCTTGCCTCCACCGAAATCAGTGAGAAGACTGAGAATCAGGCCATGTGATTTGGGAGTGGAATTCAGCACGTTTTATGTGAGAGAAGACAGAAAGTCGTAGGACTTAGCTTCTCTGTGCGATGCCAATGTGACATCACATAGAAGATCCTTTGATAAAGAATCTGCTCAGCTTAATTCTTTTCAGGATCCTAATGCTGGGTGACCACCTAAGGATTTTAGTAGTGACAGGCTCCCAGGGCTGCTAAGGTGTTTTGTTCCCTTAAATTTCATGTGAGTTCAGCGCACCCACTACAGTTAGAGGAAGACTTTCCTGCACCGAAACTTTTTAAGAATTACTAGCCTCATGCTAACTACGCCTCCCTTCCAACATATGTGCTGAAAGATAAAGGAAGGATGGTTCTCCATATTCCCTGCTTGGCCGTAATTAGTTCACACGTTGCCCAGCAAATAATGTTTATTCTGACAACTGTTATGCTGCAATTTAATTCCAGCACTAAACACTCAGAGCTGTTAACAGACTGTACAAGTTGAAGGACATGTTTGACAACAGGCCTGCCTTCATTTCAGATGCTAGATGGTCGCTGAGAGTCTCAAGGCCACTGGTACTTCTGCCTAACTACACATATCAGGCTGCCTGGGATCACTTGGGTTTGACAATGGTCTATAATAAAACAGAGAACTTGAAAAAGGGTTATGTTTATAATTAGAGTTTTATTGTAAAGGATGCAAATCAAGACTGGCCAGATGAAGAGGCTTGTGGAGAAGTCTGTGGGTTGGCTCTGTGACTTTTCCTTGTAGAGTCCTAGAGCAGTGCCCTCCGAGCCCATCAGAGAGCCCAACAGCAGTAAGCTTAGCTATGCCCCTGCATCTGGATCCCTGCATCCCCATATTGTGAATCTGGTGAATTGGGTCGAATCTCCAAACCTTTTCTCTCTCTGCAGAGCTCAGGCTGACCTGAAGTCCCAACCTTTTTTTCTGGTTTATTTGAATCTTTGTAGGTACCCACCAAGAATCTCATTAATATATGCTCGAGCAAAGGACTCACAAATAACTAAAATTTCTACCACTTGAGTGATGGAAGGATTGTAGAAAGTCTATGCCAGGAATCTAGTGCAGACACTAAACAAAGGCTTTATTACAGTGTGGATTCCAGAGAATCAGGGCCTGACCTTGCGGTGCTCAATCCTGTTAATAAAAGAATTTAAGAATGGACTTGAACAAATGATCAAGGAGGGTGGTGGGGAAACAGAGAGGAACAGAGGGATTGACAAGAAAAATGAGCCTCTCATGCAGTCTGGTTGAAGCCATCTGCTGGTTGGGAAAGCAAGATTTCCAGAACAATTAGCATTTGCTCTGAAGGTCATAGACGTAGAGATGGTATTGTTTTGATTTTAGATAGTTTGTGTTAGAATAGCAATAAGTCATACTTAAGGCCTGGATGCATATTGTCATGGGAATGTCTCTTTCTTCTCACAGACATAAAGATACACTACCTTCTGCCTTCCACCTTATGGATTTTAATTGGCTGCCCCTTGGGGAAAATCCTGAAGTCTTATTTAGGTTCCTTAGCAAGCCTTTGAAGAGAGTGACTTCAAAATCTGCCCAAATCCCGTGTTTACCTGTCGTGAGAAGTGACGTGTGCTTTTCTTCCTGATACCCACAACCTATACACTTGTTTTACATTCTTTCCCCCAAATGAGCCTTTTTCCATCTCTTAATTATGGTGTTTAAAAATCCATGTTTCAAAAAGTCTTTTAACAAGCCCCAAACTTTCTTCATAGTTGAAGAAATTTCATCTGGAAGTTCTTTTTTTGTGCCAAAGATAAGCATCGTTCAGTTTTATCTGAGTCAAGGTCAACATAGTGTAAGAAACTCAGGGCTGTGGTAGAGCAGTGTGGAGCTGCGTCTCCATCCCGTTGTGTTTGACATACCATGATAGGTCTGAGGGGATCTTAGATGTTCTGTAGCTACCATAATGTTATTGTTAGAAATGAGAACTGGAAAGGCTGATAGTCCTATCTCCCTAGCTGTAATCATCTTGCTCTGTCCCTACTCTCTTGTTTCTCATTATAATTGCTTCTAATATTTTTCCTTCCTGCCAGTGGCTCTATTTTGTGTAGTTTTAGAGGGTTACTGTGAAATTAAACACAAGATAATTAACTCTGGGCAGGTCTTCTATTCCTTCCTTTTCAGCAGAATTAAGCTACATTAAGTTATCTAAATGGCTGACATAGCTGCTCAAGATTAGCATCTTCATAGGAGTAGGGATTCTGAAATAATATATTATGCATGGGTTGATCAAAGGGCTACCCCAATGGTTTATTGAGAAAAGTTAACATTGGCTGTGTGTATGTGTGGGCATGTGTCCTAATGACTGGAATGTGAGTACATGTTGTATGCTTGTGTGGGAGTGTGGGGGGGGGGCATATGCAGGTATGTGTGTGGAGTACAGAGGACAGACTCAGGTGTCATTCTTCAGCAGTGTTGATCCACCTTGATTTGGGAGACAGAGTCTGTCATTGGCCTAAAATGCACTGAAGTGGTCGGCTGGCTGGCTCGTCAGGAATACCCAGGTATTGAACCGTCTCCACCTCCTCAGCACTGGAATTAGAAGAGTGTGCCACTATGCCTGGCTTTTTCACATGGGTGTTGGGGGTAAGACTCAGTTCCCCACTCCTGCATGGCAAGCACTCTGTCAACGGAGCCATCTTTCCAGCCTGAAAAGCTGAAGATTTTAATGACCATCAGCCGCTTTTACCTTTCCCAGCTACGTGCTGCTCTTATTCAACCCGCAGCTCTTATGAACAACCCTTCATAATGGTTTGATTTTTCAAGGGAATCTATGGAAAAAAGTCCCAGTCTATAGAAAAAGTCTGCTGTGATTTCAGAGCCGTTTCTTCCTTCCTCTCATTCTTCAAGGGCGAAAGACCAATGGTTTCTATTTTCTGAAAATTCATTCTTCTACAGTCTAATGGGTAGCTGGAGATGGCACTCAGCTTTCCTATCTGGACTTAGCACTCTTGTTCTAAATAAATAAGGAAAAAAAATTGTCTTGCTCTCTCTGCTGTTTCATCTGCAGGAGATGCTTATGAGGCTGCCAGCTTTCCCAAACACATGAGGCCATCACCACATGCTGGCAGGATTATGAAGTTCTTGTGGTCTTTATGCTTACAGATAATTGTGGCTTGTATTCAAGGTCTATTTTGGCTTGATTTCAATTGTTTCTACCAGCTTGCCCAACTCTGAAAGTATGCCTTCTTGCTTCCCTTCATTTCCCCCTTTTCTTTCTCTTCCACCAATCCTGATATTTAAAGAACAGTGAAAGAATTCTCTTACTCATCTTCATAATATTTATATTTTTCATAAGCACCACATGCCATGCAATGTGTTACTAAAATGCTTTGATGCTCTTCCATTGTCCTTCATTAAATCTAAGGAATGCATATTTTCTTGGCACTTAAGGTTCTTCCCAAAAGTGTTTTGTTCAGGTATATGCTATACTACTCTGTTAAGATGTTGTATCTACTTCAAAACAGACCAATAAAGCAGCGACTTTCAATATTCCTAATGCTAAGACTCTTGAATACAGTTCCTTGTGTTGTGGTGACCACCATACATAAAATGATTCCCATTCCTATAAAACTGCTATTTCATAACTGCAACTTTCCTACTGTCATTAATAATAATGCAAGTCTCTGACATGCAGGATATCTGATATACGACCCCCAAAGGGGTCACAGCCCACAAGTTAAGAACTCCTGCTATGAAGTATTTCCAACAATTTTTCAATGTCTTGACAAATGATTTCAATATTTCTACTTCCTAAAATAATATCTCCTCAATGATAAAATTTTGTTATCCTCTAGATCTAGCTCAAATCTGCCAGAAAACCACCCACTCTGTCCTTCTGACCTTCCTTTCTCCTTTCCATAGACAACAGACTTCTGCCAATGATACATTAGCATTATGTTCTGGAAATATAGTTGTGGATCTGTAGCAATATGATCTTCTATACTTCAAGAATTGTAAAGTGTAGGGAGAGAGATGGAAGTATAACTAAGCATGAAGATGCTGTGACAGAGGAAGTCCAAGATTCTACAGGGACACATAAAAGAGGAGGTGGCCTAGTCACAAACAATGAAAGATTCTTAGAAGCAGTGACAAGAGTGGGTTAAGCATTTAAACTCTAATATGAGGAACTAGGTAGATTTAGTGCTAAGGCTCAAAGTTGAGAAAAGACCCACAGCATACCTGAGCGATGCAAAAATTTTCTATATATTCTGAACATAGCAAAAACCAAAGAAGTCCTAAACCCTGACAGGCAGAGGAAGGTATGGGCATATTTCAGGTGCTACTAAACAAAGGAAGTATATCCAATAGAAAATCAGGCTTAGCTGATCAAAAAAGGGACTGGGGACATGTATCAGTGATAAAGTGTTTGCCTTGCATGCATAAGACTATAGGCTCAAATCCCAACACTTAAAAGAGAAGTTGGGGAAATTGCAAGAAACCTTAGCCTGGTGCTTGGTTGTGGATCTCTTCATCTAGTTCCATCAGTTTTGCAGTGAAGAAATGTACAGAGACAGCTGAATCAAGCTCGTGGAACCTCATGAGCTCTAGACCGACAGCTGGTGAAGCCTTCATAGGACCGAACTAGGCCTTCCATATGTGAGAGACAGTGGTGAAACTTGTACTATCCAAGGGTCCCATAGCAGTAGGACTTTTTCAGTAACATGATTCAGAAAATTAGGTATGGATACTTGACAAATTATAGGCTGGTTTTCTAATCCCCTGGCCCATGTGTTATTCTCTGTCAAAATTGCCTTTTATACTTTATGTGTGCCTTCTTTTAGAACCTGTCATCCTATTTTGTCAGGTCTTTTTTCTATCTTAACCTATTATATTTACTTTTTTATTGCTCTGATAAAACACCAGTACGAAGACAATTTAAAGGAAGAAGAATTTATTTTGGCTTACAGTTCCAGAGGGATAGGGATTCATCTTGGTGGCAAGCAATGGCGGTGCCGGAGCAGAAAGCTAAGAGCTCACCTCTGCAGTAACTAACAGGAAGCAGAGAGAGCCAACTAGAGTTGAGTCGGACTTTTATTCTCAAAGACTGCAACCATTGACAAGGCTGCACCACTCAAACCTCCAAAGCAGTGCCATACTTGGGCACCAAATGTGCCAGTGCCAGGCTACAGGGAACATTTTGTTGTTGTTCAAACCACAACACTAGATTAGGTTAGTGCTGTGAAGTGAAAACATAATGTCAGGTCCAGGTGTGAATTCTGTATGTATTTAAAAATGCTTAGGGCAGAAAGATGGCTCAGGAGGTTAAAGTATTTGCTATACCTAATGATTTGAGTTTGGCACTCATATCCCACAAAGGAGAGAAAACTACTTCTGAAAGCTTCCCTTTAACCTCTACTGGTGCGCTTTGTCACAAACATGCCTGATTTGCACACTCGTTACACAAACACACAGACACACACTCCAGTAATAAATTAAATGTATTGAAAGTAAATAAAATGAAATGGTATAGTGACTACATAATTAAAGACATAAAAGGGGAAAATAAATTTTAACAGCACACCAAATAGTACCAATCCAATTCAAAAATTACAAATATATTTTATGTTTAAACAGAATCTTTGAAAGTTGGTATGAATTTACCACTAGTAAACAACCCAGTGTAGACTAGTCCCACTTCAAGTGCTTGCTAGCCACAATTGGCTGCTGACAGCTCTATTGTACAGCAAAAGAAAGAGCCGACATTACACATTCCTTCACTGTTAATCCCTCTTGGTCATTCAGCAGTTATTGATTTGAAATTGAACAAAATGAGAGAATCTCCAAAGGTAGTCCTAGGACATTCAGTAATTTCTTAAAGTGCCTAAAATTGATTCACAAAATTAAAATCAGCAAGAGTTGCATTTTTCCCAACTTTGGTGCTGGAAAAGTGGTAACCTTTCTCTTAATTAAGACCTTTGGGAAATAGCTCATTTTCACCTATGAAGCGGACACTCACCACAAGCAATCAGACAGAAAAAGGTCCATCCTCACTAAAAGATGGTCAGTTACTCTCATTCGGCATTTCCAAACAGGCACATAATGCAATGAGAAGGAATGGATACAGAGTTCATCTGGCTGGTGTGAGAGAACTTCATCCTCATTTCTGTAAACTTCATCATTTCCCTGGGATATTAATTAACTAGTCTAGACTCCTATCAGCTAGTATAGACTAGTTGATAGGAATCCAATGTAGATTGTCAATGGCTTGAGAAATGCCCAGGAAATTAAGATGGCACACCTCTGGATGTATCTACGAGGGTATTTCCAGGGAGGGTTAGCTAACTGCTATAGATCCTCTCAGTGTGTGGGCAAAACCAATGGCCGGAAACCTCTGAAACCATGAGCTAAAGTAAACGCTCTCATTTAACTTGTTTCTATGGGGTGTTTTGTCATAGCAATGCCTTGTTTGTCTCAACCAGTGGACAGCTAGGGAACTGTAGCGAATCCACCATTGGCTAACCCCATCCAGGGAGCCCCAAAACACCAGATAACTCTTTGACTAGGCTTGTGGAGATAACAGTTTTTGCTTCAAGATCTGTTCCTTAGATCAATAGGCTCCTTATGAGCAAGTTATAGAATCAAAGGATAGTAAAGATGGCAGGGACCTTGAAGCTTCTTCATTGCACTTCTATTTGCTCCCATCTCCACATTCTTACTTTAAAACAGAGGCAGAGCCATGGCATTTCATGTTTTTAAGATTAAGAACAGAATTGAGACCTGGCATTTGACGTTTGACATTTTCTTTAACATTAAATGGGAAGAGCGGATTCAAGAAGTGTTTTTCCATGTATAATACTGGAGCACATGTACTGTAAATATATGATGGAAAATTATAATGCACAGACTCTCTCCCTCCAAATAGTTAAGCTTTTTGTATTCTCAAAGCATTGGCTTTGCCCCTTTAAATGGATTCTCCCACTTATTTTAAATCTCCTAAAATAAGAAGATCCCTGCTATGTATGGTAGTCTTTGTCAGTTTCTGCCGCTGTGCTCCCAGCTGTGGCTACTGAAGAGCTCCCAACAGATTGCTCTGCTCTGTCTAATTCCTGAGTCATTAAGATTCAGGCCTGGTGGTATATTAGAAACTAATTCTCCACCAGCAGGAATAAGAAAATGAGTCTGTAGCCCTATGCCAGGTGTCCCTTTTCTCCCAAGGACTGCATCAGCAGCAAGATGAGCTTCCTTTTTCTAATTGCCCTCCCCCATCCTTCTGCATTTTCTTTATGCTACAGATCTGCCTGCTATCTTGGGCTTCTTGTTTTCAGACCTTAACCCAAGCCTAATTGTGTCAGGCTCTGACCCCTCTTCTGGTTTCTTCCTCTGGGATCCACAACTTTTCTTCCTAAGGTCAGCTGCTAGTTGTAGCCACTATGTGGCTCCATCTTCTCATGCAGTTCGGGTACCACAGTAATGCCTGCGTTTCCTCTCTTGTTTCTCATCTTTTAAATCAAGCATTTTGAAAACCTGGCCCAATCTAATGTGTTCTCCTAGAGAGCTGAACTTACATCTGCTCTTGTATTATTCCTTACAACTTCGATGTCTTCATTTTCCAATTAGCTTCTTCCTCTGTACTCTTCCGCAGGACACAACGTGCCCAGGATAAAGGAGTGACAAGTACCAGATATGAGCAGGTTTCAGAAGCAGATTAAATTGTATTTGTTTGTGTTCTAATAATAGCATCTCTTTCAAGGGTCCCTAAGAGTCATTACAAACAGTTATTAGACAGCTACTATCACTGATGGCTATTACAAAGGGGGATTAAACACATATCTAATTTTAAACATCCAGTTTGAAAGGCATTATGAGAAATTTGGTTGTATTAGGGAATGAGCAAAGAGGATTTAGGTTTGTTAATATTTTTTATCAAGCAGAAAAGCCTAGAT
This sequence comes from Alexandromys fortis, assembly GCF_014885135.2. NCBI lineage: Eukaryota > Metazoa > Chordata > Mammalia > Rodentia > Cricetidae > Alexandromys > Alexandromys fortis. The sequence continues at coordinate 27,302,122 of NW_026067944.1, forward strand.
CCCTAGTTGCTTGAGAAAGAATGCTAAAGTATAGTATAGTAGACTATTGCTCTATTTTTCTGAACATATTTTTGCTTCTCCAATGCCAAGAAGAAATCCAGTGTACAAAGCCAAGACAGATTTTTTTTTCAGATACAGAAATCTCCATTATCAAGACTGTGCACCCTAGAACATGCCCTGGCTTCATATATTAGCCTGCAGAGATGTGCCGTCATATATTAAACTGCAGTAGAAATGTGTTTATATAGCCATCTTGCAAATTGTCAGACAATATATCACTCGAAGACTGTCATATAAAGTAAAACATTAAGAAGAATATTTATGGGTTGTTTTGTGCCATCCTCGCATAACAGTTCCAATAAATCATCCAGCAGCATGCACCCCCTTTTCCTCTCTGCTTTGTAAAAGTTTGCAGCCTTATAGATGGCTGGAACTCAGGAAGTCACAAGCCTGATAAAAATCTTGACTTGGAGGCTGCTGGTGAAAATGTAATTCTGAGAGAAAGCTCCTCCACCCCTGCCTGCAAGCACCAAACTGCATATTTCCCCTGTGTAGATTGCACACACTCTTTGCATGTAATTAGAAGCCGTTTGTTACAGGGGAAATGGCTGCATAATTTTAAAAAGCATTTCAATTCCCAAATAACACTAGAAAACTGCAAATTAAAAAGATATCAAGCAGTAGCCACCGTCCTGACAGTGCACTGACACCAAGCAGTTAGAGACATCACACTAATGCTTAAGTTTTGGAAATACTGCTAATAAGTGAAGATTTTATCTATGGCTTCTGGGAAGTTCTCTTGCATTTTCTGGTCTATCCTGCATCCATTGGTGGTTTCTGTACATGTTCCATATATCACATGATGCTTGGTAAGAAGTCAAAGACAAATCATCACCTTTCATTCTAGTACACAGTACAATTAAGAAGGGTATGAAATACTGAATTATATTTCTAGATGTGGTTTCTAACAGTCCACATATTGGACTATATTGTTGACTGGTTCTTCCAAGACACCATTTTAATTTTAATTTCTAACTTTGCTAGATCGTGCAGTTGCTGACGGGTACCAAGTCCACCCAAGGTGATACTGAGTTCACAATTAAGAAGGAAAAGGAAAGAAGATGGATTTGGGTTTTGTGTCATTAATATTCACTCCAGACCTTTCACAGTAGGGACCCGTGGCTAACATGACAGACGAGTGTGCAGAGCTCTGTGAATTCAGGGGCTGGGATGTCACGCAGGTCCCTACCTTCATTCATATTTCATCTCTGTACATTCGACCTTGCACGAGAAAATTGTGAGGTGCTCTAGACGGTTGTTTCCTTAGTCATCTCCCTTTAGTTCTCCATTTCTGCAGATATGGGAAAGATGTTCTTATGCAGTCTGGAGATCTGGTGTCTTCTGTTTATAGGCTCTCCGATAGGAGACACTAAATTTAAAAACAATGAAACCAATGAAAGAAATGCATTAGTCCCCAAGATGAAAGGCTACTAGATGTGACCCTCATGTCTAATCCTTCATCTTACTCTATTGTTTCAGGATGGCATACTTCACTATGGCATTTTTTTTATGGCCTGTTGTGAAATGCAAGCAGTACGATTACAAATGAAGGCACATTCTGGTTAACATGAAATTCACTGTAGTGAGAACAATCCTACCATACTGAGAGAAAATCATGTATATATTTTAATCGCCATGTAATGTGCTTACTTCTTTATTTAAAATGCATTCCTTGTATTTTTTCCCAAATTAAACCCCCTTTCCTCGAGTGACTTACATTTCAAATCAGCTTCCTTAAAGTTCTATGCACACAAAAATGCATGGCAAATTATATCAACATCTACCTTAAATACCAGTTTGGGGGATGTTATGGAATAGTATTTTAAGATGTTACATTTTTTTTTTAATTTGGAACATTTGTTTAATGATGCAGAGATGTGTTGCATTCTTTTATGTTCCATTTGTTTAACTCTGTGAAGCTGTCACTTAGCCTGTCTAAAACACTGGATTGGTCTCATAGCTGAACAGCCAGTAACAAGGCAGGAGAAAGGAGAGGCAGGGTTGGCAGGCAGAAAGAATAAATAGGGGGAAAATATGGGGAAAAAGGTCAAGGAACAAGATGGACCACCACATCAGCCATGGAGTAAAAGTAAAAGTAAGACACACAGAAGTAAAACAAATGAGAAAAGCCAAGAGACCAAAACAAAGAAATAAGTAAGAATAAAGATAAAAACCAACTATAGAGGTCTCGCAAGATGGCTCAACAGGGAAAAAGCTTATCCGAAACAGAACCTTACAGGATGCGTTCAATCCTTAAAACCCACTTAAACATGGAAGGAGAGAACCAGCTTCCAAACGTTGTCCTCTCCACAGGCACATCACAGCACACGTGCACGAACATTCACACATATTCGAATAAACTGGTAATAAACAAAATAAGATATTAAGAAAAACAATTCGCCATGAAATAATTTAAATACTTAATATAAAATAGTTTAGAGAGCATGAGTTTCATATACTTATTAATTTGCATATTACTCACAAATGACTCAAAAATAGACTGTAACCCAGGAAGTTTACTGAATATTAAAAAAAAAAACTATAATTCAGATCTTTCCATCTCAGAACCACGTCCCTGATCTCACAGACACACTAAATTGCCCATCTGTGAGCAGAAATTAATGGTAAAACAATTAAAACATGATGACATGGACTGGCCTTGGTAGGTTTATATATTTGAATGCTTGGGCCCCAGTTGGTAGAACTGCGTGAGAAGGATTAGGAAGTGTGGACTTGTTAGAGGAGGAGCGTCACTAATGACAGACTTGAGGTTTCAAAAGCCCATGCCAATCCCAGTTAGCTCTCTCTGCCTCCTACTTATGGATAAGGATCTAAACTGTCAGCTACTTGCTTACATGCCTATCTGATGCTATTTCCTTACTGTGATGGTAATGTACTCTAATCCCTGAAACAGCAAGCCATAACAAACTCTTTCTGCTATACATTACCTTTGTCATTGCATCTTTGGCCAGCAATAGAAAGGCGACTAAGAGATTGCTGCTTCTGTACCTGAATTATTCAAAATTTATATACAGAAACTGATAAAATTGCTACTCTAAATATTTTTTGTAGTACTCTCATCACTCCTCCACTTGGTCATGGTAACTTTCACAATCCCTATACCTAGCATGGTGATTGGCAGATAGCAGAACTGTAGATGACAAGGATTATTTAATCAATGAAATACAGGGCTCTGTTTTCATCATCATATGGTCCTGTGATCAGACACTAAGATAGGCCTTACGTGATTCAGGTAACCTTGAGTTATTCATTCAACCTCATTGAATGTTGACCTCAAAACAAAAGAGAAAATGAAAATAAAACAAGGAGAAGAAAAAGCAGACAGAAGAAAGTAGAAGAATTAATGGAAGAGAAGAAAGAAAAAGCTATGTTTAAAGGAAATTGTGGATTTTAAGGAGATGTAATTTGCATTGGAGGGGGTGGCATGTTCTCCTGGCTCAAGGCATATGGTTTCTTTACACACACCCTACCCTGTCCACTATCACAATGTGCAAAGAATCTCAAGTTCTGGGGGGAGATTTCCTATTCTATTTTTCTGCAGAAGATAAATCTACCAAGATGCAATCTTTTCTTTGATGTAAAATATAAAGCAAGCTGAACACGGAGGCTCATAACTGTAAACACAGCACTTTAGAGGCTGAGCAGGAAACCTGTTCTTAGTGTGGCTACCTGGGCTACAGAGTGACACCATGTCAAAAGACAGGGAGAGAGAGGAGGTGGAGTAAAGAGACAGATAGACAGACAGACAGACAGACAGACAGACAGACAGACAGACATGCGCGGTAGAGAGAGACAGAAACAGAAAGAACCAGGGAGAGGAAAAGAGAGATTTTCTTGAGAAAGGGAAACTGAGTAATGAGAGAAAAAAGAAGGAATGTTTCTCTTTAACCTGCATGTTCTTGCTCTCTCGTTCATCAGCTTTTATTGATCCGGTTTGAGGACCCAGGTCTTGGCTTTCCAAGGGGACTGCAGGTTATTTCTAGCGTATGCTGCTGGGATGTTTGCTCAGTTCTTCCTTGCTCATGTTTACTTTGAAAACTCTGCTGTAAGCTCTCCAGTGCTTCAGGCCTTTTCTCTTTGCCAATCAGATGAATTCATTCTGCTAGGTTGTTTGTAGGCAGAGAACAGTTAGATTGAATTAAGTTTCTGTCACAGTGTAGTGATAGAAAAAAGCAAATTTGGGGGTTTATTTACTTTTTCTAGTCATTTAAGCAACATACACATCTTATACCAATACAGACTAGGTATAAGAAAAAAGTTTAAAAAAAGGATAACTTTAATCAAGCTTATTCTCTCTCAGGAATATGGAGTGTATAATTTTTCAGTATTTTATTTTTTAATATAAAAGAAAATAGGATCATGTGCAATTTTGCTCCTTTTTTCAGGAACAGCGTATTATATACCAATAGGCCTAGATAACTATGCTTAGTTACTACATAGCATTCTATTGCATGTTGCCTTACTATGCCTGAATGATTTACAAAAACATCATAAACTGGGTGCTTTATAAACAGCAGAAGTTTATGTCTCAAAAATCAGGAAGCTTTCAAGTACCAGATAAAACAACTGGTGAATTCACTGTTGAGGGCTGCTTCCTCTTTCCCCACAGCAATCACTGGTAGCTCCTCACATGGTAAGAGGAGGTCAGAATTTACCTCCAGTCTTTTATATAATATTGCCATTTATGAAGTCAATACTCCCATCAATAAGGAAACAAGGAAATCTCATAGGATCACACTGAGCTTTTAAAATACGACTTTCAAGGGACTTACCTGTTTAAGCAACAGTACCCGAGAGTATCACAGTTTCTCTAATCATTTCCTCACCATTTCTTCTTTAGTTAGCATTGCTTGCTTATAGCTTTTCTAAGGACTTGTGAAGTTTTTCTTTTTCATTTTTAAAACAGGATCACACAATGTAGCACTGGCAGAGCTAGAACTTGTTATATAGACCAGGGTGACCTCAGACTCACAGAAATCCTCCTGCCTCTACCTCCAAAGTACCAACATGCAACAGGAAGAGTTTCTTAAAATGAAATCTGCTTTCAGTCTGGTGTATTGGGCCTCATGAAGTAATTATCTCCAGTAATAGTACATTTTTGGCAGATTGACCTCTCAGAAATTTATGTCATATTTTATTTGAAATTTGAGGAACCTTGCTCGAATGTTGTGTATGGGGGAGTACAGTTTGTATCTGTGCATATGTGTGAATGCATTAAGAAATAACTCCCATAGTTTGTTTCTGGACTATTTTTTAGTTTTATATATTGAATGGCTGGTCCCCAGGTGTATCAGTGTGGAAACGTTTTACAAACTTTAGGAGTAGGGTTCTAGTTAGAAGATACTGAGAGGGGAGATGGGAATGTCCTTAAATGGTAGATTGGGATACTGGTCCTTTCTTCTCATTCAATTTATTCTTTGCCCATAAATAATAATCATCTTTGTTCCACTGTGCACTCCCGACCATGAGATTCTGTTTCAAGAAAGATCCAGGGACAAAGGGTCCATAAAACTGTAGACTGAAATTTCTGACTCTTAGATATTAGATAAATTGTTTCTCTGTCAACTTGCTTTTATTATGTATTAATAGTTGCACAAAACATTTAAAATAAATATATTCTTTGCTTTTGGGAGGCTGTGATAAAATTCTGAAAGCAAAATCAAATTATAGAAGCAAGAGCTGATTTTGGTTAATGGTTCCAGAGGAAGCAACTATCATAGGAGAGAAAATAGACAACAAGCTACAAGAATAGCACCTTGAACAGGAAGCTGTTACTTCACATCTTCAACCATAATCATGGCTCAGAGTGAGGGATCTGAAAGTAGGTTGAAGCCATATGATCTCAAAGCCATCCATCCCTAAGTGACATACTTCCTCCATCAAGGCTGTAATACCTAAACTTCCCCAAACATTGACTCTAGTAAGATATTTGAGAATGAATGGTTATAAGCATTGAGTATTCCTCTGTGTGTGTGTGTGTGTGTGTGTGTGTGTGTGAGAGAGAGAGAGAGAGAGAGAGAGAGAGAGAGAGAGAGACTGCATCCCCTAAGTATTTTCTCATGAAGAATTCAGACATTTCAGCAATGAGACTCGATGTGTTCTTTAATAGGCTGACTACAGTCTGGGAAACTGCCCCTCACCTGATACTCGTAGTACAGCAGAGACAAGTCTGAAATATGTAAGCAACTCATGATTAAAGGCAAGCTAACAGAAGTTGTATGTCACACCATGGCACTGCTAAAGAAAAGTGAGAATCTAATGCAACTTATTTTCATTTACTGATTCATATCCATTTACTGATCAAAACTTGTTATACAAATACACTTGTGCAAAAGTTTTGTACATTACTAAAATTCATGGTCCAAGCATAGACCATAAACATCAACCTCGAATCTCGACAGAGTTAAATCTTGTTTATAACTTGTACTCAATACTATCGGATTACAATCACATTGTTAAAAGTACATACTTTTCTCGATCTAGAAAACTAATGCTGAACACATATCTGAAGGTATCTAGATTTTGTATAGTATGGAACAAGAAAAACCTAAAACTAATATAAGTTACTTGAGACTGCTTTGTTTGAGATCTCATTTATCCATCAGTGCTTTTGTTCTATACTGACATCAGGAAAAAGTGTTGAGTTTTTCTTTCATAGCCATCATGACATGTACACACACATACACACTCACACACGCACAAAGAGATAAATCTCTGGAGAGTTTAGGTGACAAGGTCCTTCCATCCCTACGCTGGTTGCCTTGGTCCTCATTCAGTATTTGGAATTGTTTACCTTTATTTTGGTTGCTCTAAGGAAGACTGTAAAGTTCTAGATTATTCTGTGTTCTAAGGATTTTTATAACAAGAGAAACGCCTTCTCTCTGTGTTTGAGGAGACACTGGCTAAGCAATAATAAATCAATAAGCTGTGACCTGTGTTCCTGAAGGTAGTGAGCATAGTTTGTCCTTTTGGAGTAGAGAGTATAAGAAAGAGAGTAGATCAGACTACTCTGATACAAGGTCTGCTAGTTCTTAGTGAAGCACAAGAGAACAGAAATAAAACACGGGAATTTCTGAGAAAATAATGTCTGAAATGATATTGAAAACTGGGCTTGGATGTTGAATCAAAATTAGAGTTGATAGCAAAATAAAAAAAAATAGCTTTCTGTAAAACCAGGTAAAAATGTTATAAGTGAGATTAACGAGGATTTTGGTACAGGGCATTTTATGTGATGCTTTGCAATCCAGAAAGGACAGATGCACCTGTATCACTTAGTAATTCATTACACCGTTTCCCCCAACTTCCTCATTTTTAAATCCAATAAATGTTTGTCTTCCTAACCCTACTAAATAAATAATCCAGACACTCACTGGGGCTCAGAATATATGTTCCTCTTTTCTTGATACATAATTCTAGGGCTAAGTTAAACAAAAAAAAAAAAAAAAAAAAAAAACCTCACGCTCACCTCCTTTCTGTGATTGAAGAATCAATAAAAGGAATATATGCCTCATTTATTTTTTTCCTTTATTCTGTCTGTGGCTCAATTTCTTGAATTACAGATTTGTATCCTTGACTTTTGAAAGACTGTGGCTTGTTAAGTACAGGGCATCAGGACAGAATATAGGAAGGGAGGGGGGAAGGATGGAGGAATGGAAGGAGGAATGTAAGAAAGGAAGGGAGGGAGGGAGAAAGGGAGAAAGGAAAAAAAGGAAGGAAATAAGGAACCTGGTAAGGGAAATTCATTTGTCTTATAAAAAATTTTGGTTAAAATTATTGGCTGTGATAGGAACAGGAATTTGGGTAGGGTGGTTGGCTGGGAAAGAGCTGTGGATTTGAGATGGGGAAGCGTTTCTTACATCAGCAATTGTGTCACATGCTGGCTGTGTTGTCCCTCTAAGAATCTTAGGACTTCACAAGGCAAAACAGAAAATATAAATATCCTATTTGGAATGCAATCTGTTCCGTTCCCGTTTTGCTTTTCGTGTAGAATTTTTGCTCTTCTGTCTTCATAGGCACATCCATTTGGATGATCCCAGTTACTGGTTTAGTACTTTAAAAAAAATTATTTAGGCTCTTGAATACATTTCTTTCGCACACTACAGAGAACTCTACACACACACACACACTGATAACCAACATATTTTGGGGGTCACCTAAATTCATAGGGTGGTAGCCTTGTCTGTCCTACAGTCAGTGTTAGATTATAAAACCATGCCTGGCTGAGTGTCTGCTCGTGATCTCAATACCCAAACTTCCCTTCAGCCTCCAGCTCCTTCTATTTTTGCATTTTGCAGAACCAGATATCAGATTAGGGCTGTTAGTCACAGAAAAAAAAGTGATGTTATCACTTCTCATGTCTGTGACTTATTCCTTCAGTCTTTACAAGAAGAGTCATTCATTTTTATCAAGCACTTGTTTTCTCAGAATCTTTTGTGCAAGGGACCCTGTGACTCTAGATTATTCCATATTCTTGATTTGATCTGTTCTAGTCTGGATTTCTCTCTGAGCTCTCTTCTAGGGCATTTTCATGATGTGGTCTCTGTGCTGACTTGAAAACATTCTCCTTCCCAGGGACTGATATAGGCTCTATGTCCTAGCCTCTCAGAGACTGGGTTTTTCTCGGTACTGTTGCCTGTCTTCTCACAATGATCAGGACTGTGTTTCTACCTCCTCATCCTGTTTAGTAGGTACTGTTAAAAATATTTTTCCTTTCTATCCAAAAAAATGTTTTGGCTTGACTTCTAGCCTTGATTCTTGGGTGCTGCACCATGCCTTCCTGTAGGTTGATCAGAATCCTGATCCCTGAATGACCGTCTTTCTAATAATCCACCTGACCTCCAGACTCACAAGATGCTCGACTGAGCATGCTTAACGATTCTGACACATTCTAGGCTCCAGGTTTTGCAGAATTCTGATTAAATGTGTGATGAAAAGGGGATGTACTTATTGTATAGCCACAGGTAAATATAGCATGCTTGAGTTGGTTTACTTTTGCTACTCATCAAGGAGAAATGTTAAACAGAAATTCCTCCCTATTCTAGTTAAGAACAAACCAAAGGGGAACCAAATGTCATATTTCTGTTGTCTCATCTTCCCCTTTCTATGTTTTTCTTCATTTCCGATTCTGTGTCAAATACCAGTCTGAGTATTGCCCTTGTGCTTTCCGAGCCTTAGCTGCCTTTGGAGCTTTGGTTTTAGAAACATGCACACATATATATGCAATTAAATGCAGGCTTTGACTTTTCGCCTGGGAAACTGGAAGGATAAGGTGCACTAAGCTTTTAATTACAAGTACCCATTCTGGGAGGCAGGGAGCTTGAGCCTCTGACAGCTACTGCTGCTCAGCCTAATCCCATCTTTCAGTGAAGAAAAGAAAAAGCCAACATGTATCTATCTCTGAAAATGTTGACTTAATGTGTTTGACATTTTATATATATATATATGTATCTGCTAAAGCAAACTTTGCTTAGAACCAGAAAAGAAACATATTGTTGTGTTGAGGTGAAAGGTGTATGCTTCCAATTCTTTGATCCTGTTTATGTTATTCACTCTTTATTGTGTGCATCGGGTTGATTCTTGATACAGAAATGAACTAGTATTTTGCACATTATTAACTGTGCTCGTTTAGAATCATACATCTCTGGACAAATACTAATTAATGTGGTTTAATGTCACTGAATATTGTTAAAGGCACCCCAAAGAGGTTAAACACTTTAAATCTCAACTTAGAAATGAAAAATCCAGAATGTGGAGAAACTAAAGCTACATTTGGACACTGAAATCGAGTTTTGGTTGAGAAACAACTGGAAATGACAGCTGTCAGCTCAGTCCCAAAGTCCTTGAACTCAGATGATATCCTGTACTTCTTGAATTATTATACATGTATAAAGACAAGGTGCCATCGTGAATTCAGACACTGAAGATCTCTTTTCCTCCAAATAATATATAAAACCTAAAAATATCACTGTGGAATGGTGACATCTTCTCAGGTCAAATTTTAAGACATTTTTTTCTTATGAAAGCCATTCTTTAAAACTAGGAATTGCAATCACAGAATAATTCTTCCCTTCTCCAGACATTTCTAGCTCTCCACAAGATTTTGTTTTATGAATTATAAAAGAGACCCTCACTTTTGTCCTATTAATATGCACACATGTGCACATATCACATATATAAATAAATGTTATCATATACCTTTGTAAATATACATGATAGTGAATGAAGTTTTCCATTTGTGGTCTCTATGTGAGAGGCATGTTAATGAGATTATCCAAGCAATCTGTAAATTTATAGTCATATAATTCTCGTATATCCTTATTTATAAAAGTTCACCTATATTTATAACTTGACAAGCAGCAAAAATGACATTTATTCATATTGACTCATATATAAATTTCATTTCAATATTATCTTATTATTTTTTCTGTTCAAAATCTATCAAGTTGCAGGTATTTCTGGATTCAATCTGGAGATAGGCATGTACAGTGTACATAGTGAGTCAAAAGACCAGGGTTGTTCTTAAACTGATAATAGATGGTTAAGGATTTTATCTAGATATTTGCAGGCCTGATGTAAACATCTGACTCTCAGAGATGTCGGAGTGGATTTAGAAGGTGAAAAGAAAATATGTAACACATTCTGTTGTGTGTGGGAGATGAAAGACTGCCGTTGGCATGAATGAATTCGAAAAGAGGTTGCAAAGGGACCTTGCCAATACAGCACACAAGCATTGTCTTATTTCCTCCTGAGCTAAGCATGGACACTGGAACCTTTTGTCTGAATGCAAGGGACATGTTTTCCTCACTGAATGTAAACTGAACAATATTTTTATACAGTTCCTTTGGAAGTGGGGAATGCAGGTGAAGGAGATACTGCCTGGTGAATGGGTGAAAAACCAATAAAATATTCCATTTAGCTGCCAGAACACTCTGCATGCTTGTCAAATTGCTTGTAGCAATTTACTTCCTATTCACAAACTGATTTATTACAATTTTTCTTAATTTTTATATCCTTCTAAGTATCCTCCCAGAATAATGTGATGAATTTAAGCCTAATATCTCTCTGCTAATAATAAATTCCCTTAAGATTTATTTTTCGTTAAGAGGCGACTTTGAATTTTATGATCTCAAACTTTATGTATGAATGCCAGCCTCTAAATTGTATCTGATTTTGTATATCTGCACCTTTATATCACTATATCTATTTTATGTGTTAATTGATGTAAAACATACACCAAAGTCCCCTCTTATGAAATTTTACACTTACTGTCTTAGCTTGCTATGATCAACTGTGGTGAAAAAATATTAATGGAAACTCCAGAAATAAGCAATTAATGAATTTTAAATTACATGCTCTTCTGATTAGCAATCTCATGCTGCCCTGTTCCGGTCTGCTTGGCTAACAAATTCTACTTTTGTTGAGCAAACCATGATGCATGAGGTCAGTAGCATCACTAGCAACTAGGTTATCAAGTTATCACAATGATGGTAATGACACCTTGTTGTTTGTGTTCCCATACAATTATTCCTGAAAAGTAGGAACATAGTGTGTATGCTTTTAATCCCAACCCCAGCAGACTGAGTGAAAGGCAGGTCTCTGTGAGTTCAAGACCATACTGATCTACATTGTGAGTTACAAGCCAACCAGTATACACTGAGTCCCTGAACCTGTGCTCCAGCTTCCACAAAATAGCCTCAGAGTAGTGGTGGTATCAACTTGGATGCACCATGAAGGGATGGTGAATGCTCCTTTTAACTGAAAAGGCAAATGTTCTTGACTTATTAAGAAAAGAAAGCACCATATGCTCTGGTTTTTAACTTGTAGTTATATAAAATAAAATACCTTTATTCATGAAATTGTGAAACAAAAGAAAAAAATGATAGCTTCGTTGTCATACCTCTAACTGTGAGAGTCACAGTCACAATGCCCAGTAAGTGTTTAGTTAAGATAAAGGAAATGTTGAGTTGTGGGTGGAAGACATGAATGGAAAACATTTGTGCTGACAGTGATGCATTGTCCTAGAAAGGATACAGACAATCCAAAGGCTTCAGCCAATGATCGCCCAACACAAGTGAAGCCGTCATTGACTACAGGGCAAGGACAATGACACAGATTCTGGGAAAGTTTTGGTCTATGAACTAAAGAGATTACTGGAGAGGTTGTACCTGCTATTTTCCAGAAACTCTTAATAGTTTGTCATAAAGAAATTGATTGAGGAGAAAGAATATTATATAGAATAAGCCTTCACTTGCCACATACATACTTTATGGAAGAAAGTGCCTGAAATCATTTACAAAAATTAAAGTATAAATTAGTCACCAGAACATGAACTGTATTAGGTGTGTACTCCACCATTGAGCTACATCCCAGCCATGTGGCCAAAACATGGTAGGAAAGACTAAATCTGATGCTGAGTGATTATTCAGACACATGTAAAGACATGTGCTGTATGCAGAAACAAACACACATAATGTGAAGAGCAAGAAGAACACAAGTGATCTACCTGTGTTCTGTCAATAAAACCAAAAAGTGTGACCAACAGTTATCTTGTTTTATGGAATGGTTTTCTACAATGCCTTTATTCATAATTGACAAAGCAGCACTTACCTTGAGTATGTTTTCTATGAAAATTTATGTTTTGATCTCTATTTTCATCTCCAAACACAAAGTTAGTGTTTCTTTCCTTTGATGGGGGCATTGCCTGTCTAACATTTCTCTCAGCAGTTAAAAAAGAGACCTTAGCCAGGACAGAGTGTGGTACTATTGCTGGTCACTATTGCTCAGGCAGGAGCATTCTAGTCTTCAGTGGATGAGTTAAAACCAGAAACCAAAACTCCTGCTGGATGGAAGAATGGATGGAATGAGTGGTGAATAAGACTTTTTGCATATTGAATGACAACATAGGAAACTCATGGACATGATAGGACAATCAAGTGGAGAACAGTGTCTTATATGTTTGATAAGGAAATAAGAAAACACACTGAATGCTGCAAAATATCTATTCACAAACATGGAATTGGAAATATTTGTGAATTATCTACTGGGGAATAACACAAAGGGGAAACTGAAATGGGATTACTGGAATTCATTGACATGTCCCAAATTGCATGTTTTAAGTCAAGATTAGGAAATACAGTTTTTAAATAGACCACAGTTTTGAAGTCCCCAAACAATCTTCAAAGGAGTGTGGCTTCTATAGCTTCACTTTGATAAATTAAAATGAAAGAGGCAGCAATTCAGTTGCATTGTCTTTCTAAATGTTCTTGAGAAAACAAGGCTTTGCTTCAGTCACTCAACCATCTAGATTATTCACTTGCAAAATAAAATACATTACAATTGTCCCATGATTCAGTATCACCTGAAGCAGGTCAATACTCCTGATGCTAGGTCAGTAGTAGTCTAAGGCTGTGTCATAGTGCCCACAACATGCATCTTATTTCATCTCATCACAGACATTATTATCATTCTGTGTCATCACATTCCAGTAAGACACTTTGGGAGAAAGAGAAACCAAAGTCACAATATTCCAGTGTATATTCTTATAAGTATTATCATCATAGTTATTAATCTTTTATGTACCAAATTTATAAATTAAGCCTTTTTAGGCATATAGTATAGAAATATATAGCATATATGAGATTGGCCATCTTCTAGTGATCTTGGAATATGCACTAAGGAGACGACAGTCTACTGTGAGAGTTCCTGCCCTATAGTACTCACTCAGCAAGTTTTAGCTACCAATGCTGATGTTGCTGTTGCTTCATTCATTGTTTTGTTTTACTGGCTCTGTGACATAATTGCCTTTCCAACAAAATAGGATTTAAGCATTATTGGAGTCATGAATAGAAAGACATAGATTAGGCCATTGTACTCCAAAAAGAAATCCTCATTGACTCCTTACCAGATTGGAATGCTAAAGCACTAGTCCCTCACTTCGGGGACTATCATAAGGGGCTCATCTTGATAGCTCCACTTCACACACTATCTTCTGAGAAAGACTTAAAGGCCTTCTTAAAGGACATAAGTGAATTTGTATATAATCTGTTAATGAATGTGGAATAAGAGATGTTTGTGGAAGATGGGATTTGGGACAGGGTGGGCACTATCAGTGTTCATAGAGAAAGTTGCAAAGAGCAGCCTCTCAATTCTCCAGCATTTTCTTTAGCCCACTGAGACCTAAACCAAACTCTAAACTAGACCCCAAATTCCTGATACAAATCACAAAGGTCTAAGTCTAGATTTACCCAGTGTTCTGATTTGTTTATAGAGGATATAGAATTATATGTGGTTTGGAAACAAGCCTTTTCCCAAAATGAACTCATTCATACCGCTTAAGCAAATCTTATTATCTGTTATCACACAAATGGCTAGCCCCTCCTCTGTATCTTGTCTCTGGCTCAATAGCTCTTTTTCTGACATTTTCCATCACCACTGTTCATGTCAATAGTTTTCAGATGAGGCAGTTTGTCCTATGTAGTATTGTCAACATCTAGCCTAAGAGTGTGTACGCATACTCCTAGCACTCCAATTACATCTGCCAAATTTGTCAACTCTCCATCTAATTGTCCACTTACCTATTTTTTTCCTTCCTTATTCCTTCTTTCCTTCCTTTCTTTGTTCTTTTCATTTTATTTTCTTTTTAGTACTCAGGGCTGAACCCAGGACCTGTACTATCTAACAGTGAGTTATAAAATAATTTGTCTAAGCTGACCTTGAGCTTGACTGTAGTGCAAGCAGACTTTGAACTTGTGATAATTCTACCTCAGTCTCCTGAGTATCTGGGATTACAGGCACAAGTCTCCAGGCCTACCATCTAGGTCGTAGATTTCAGGTCAGTCCATTTTCTACATTACTTATTGACCAACCTTGGGTAGATTAATGGTCTTTTCAGTCTTCCTTTTATGGATAATAAAATAGTGATAATATGAACTAAATGTACAGAGTTGCTATGAGGCTTAAAATATTGCTGCATAGCTCACAACTGACCAGATAAAATGCAAAATATTTATTATGTTAAGAACAAATGATCTAAAATCTCATGCATTGCAACTATTTGCTTTATTTTATTTTTGTTTTCCAGTCTCTCCATGAACCTCTTCTTCCCTTCTCTAGACCTTTGCGGATGATATTGTACAATAGTGGCTGGTCTGTGACCTGCTGTTGAGACCAGGAGGGAAACAGAAAGAAAGAATAAGTAGATAGAAAAGAACCATTGGCCAAGTTTTATGGGAATTCATTTTTAAGGATAAAAGCAAGAATTAATTAGTTTTACATTTGTTTACCCATTATTGTGTGTGTTTGCATTTCTGTGTGTTGGCCACAACACATGTCTAAAGAGGTCAGAAGCATATGAATGGTTCTCTCTTTTTACCGTTGGGTTCTAGAGATGAACCGTGGGTCTTTAGGCTTGGCGGCAAATGGTTTGCTCTTGCAATTGCTATGAATGCCCCTGTTCAAATTGTTAGTATAGAGAAATAGCCTCTCCGGAGAAGGAGGTGTCAAGGACTGCTTCACTATCAGGTAGCATTTGAGCTCACTCTTGGGTGACTAAAATCAATTGCTTAATTAAAAGAATAAAGGAGCAAGAGAAAGGCAGAGGTGTGATTGCACTGAAGTATTTGACTTGAAATAAATTGCCAGGTGATAAGAGTGAGGTGAACAAAATATCAATTGTGTCCTGGGACTCTGACTTTAAGTGAAGCATTTTATTTCTGAATAATTTATTGAATATCTATCTTCTATATTTCTTCTGAATCTGAAAGCACTGCAAAAGGGGTTAAAAAAAGGGAGGGAGGCCGTCAAATCTTATTACCAAACTTTATGCTAGACATAATTGTATCTTTGTGGTAACTGAAAGAAGAATAAGTAAATAATAAGTGAACAATGAGTAAAAAAATCATAACCTGGTATGGCAAAGAGATTATAATGTATGACTGTAACCATCTCTCTGCTCTTCTTATAGACTTTTTTTTTTTTTTAGCCCATGTAGTGGTGCTATCCCATGCTCTCCAAGCTACATACTGCCGAGGAGGTTTAAGAATATAACCCCAAATTGTAAACTTCCTTAAAATATTATGAAATTTTTTTTTAGCTCTTTTTTCAACTTTTCAAAGAACAGTATCATGTCTTGGTGTCAAAAATATTGGACATATCTTATGAAAAAACTTGTATGTTTTCTATAGAGAGATTGAAATGTATATGACAAGTTTTCTTATATAGAATAATGTGTGAGGGTGTCATTCAGTATGAAAATGGTTCATCTACTAAAATTATTAATTTGTCACTCATGATGGATATCAAATACAGTTTCTCAGTCAAACAAAATTTTGACTAGTGCCTCAACACACTTTAAAAATTTTTATATTCCCCATACTTAGTTACTGGTCTCTCATTCCTTTGAGATACATACAGATCTAGATTTCCTGTCTATGAAAGGCAGCATTCTTCCAAAGATTCTGCAAGGAAAACCCTTCTGCAGAAGTTTGACACAGCTGTCATTTCACCTTTGGGTGGAATCTGAATCTATTGGTCACCATCTGGGGTTTCTTTCCTACTATAGGGGAAGAGAGACATAAACTTCAACAGCTTGGGGTATGAAAATATAAGCTAAGAGCCAAGCATGTTGGCCAAATGGGCCAGGACTTTGGCTGTGGACGCAAGGTTGGCTGTGGAAAAGCAAGTTTGGATGACTGCAATGGGGGAAGGGTAGGCTTAGAGACCTGCCGAATAAAGAGCGAGAAAACAGTGGCTTAAACAGAAAGGGAGTGATGAGCACACACATTTGTGGATGACAGGACATACATACTTCAGCAAGGTGAATTACATTTGTACTGTACATATTAATAAGATAAATATGTTCTCACCTGCAATTGATAGCTTGTTGAAAATGAATAATACCTTCTTGGAGGCAGTAATTTCTACTGATTTACTATTAAGGCAGCATTCCTGAGTAAGCATGATTTGTATTCTACATGACAGATAATCTTTCCTTTCTGTCTCTGAGAATATGCATAGAACTCTGGAATGACAGATTTAAATGGAACAGGATCGACTTCTGAGATCCTTGGGTTCCCTGCTAGTAGTCAATGCTTCTTTAATTGGCATAAACTTAACCTTAATTTTCTTCTGTTTCTATGCAGATGATTCTCCTTAATGTATCCTACCAGAATTGCTTTAATTGTTATTGTCAAAACAGTTTTGCTCTATTATGAACCTTCTCTCTGTAACTTAGATGTGAAACGGCAAGCATTTACTGAATATCAGATGTATGTATACACATTGGATAAAGGAAGAACTTTGTGTTCTATGCCTTGACATAGGCAAACCCTGAAGACTAAAGGATAATCTGTCTGGTCTGGATCAAGTAGAAAGGGGCTCTGTGAAGCACTTCCTCTTTGTTGTTGTTTGATTGTGTTTTTTGCTGTAGTGGTGGGGATCAAACCTAGGATTACACAAGCTAAGCAAGCACTCTACCTAAGCTAAATCGCAGGCCCAGAAGTTCTCTAAATATTAATGTCACTGGTTTCACACGGTGCTGCAATCCTGACATGGATGCTCTGAAAGCACTGAACAGACTTTTTAAATTCCAGGGCAATTGCACAGAGTAGCTTATGCTCTGGGCTCTCCAATCACATCCATTTGTCCTTAGACTTTCCTTCACCCATTTTAGTATACCGAAGTGTTTTGTGCTCTCGGGACATCCTAAGCTGCACCACCCAACTCTAAGCCATCACCTCTCTCCTTCAGTCTCTACCTCATGCTCAGTATCGTTTTATTAGTCTCATATCAAACTTGTCATCTCCTTGTACTTATGTGCAGCTTTCCTTGTTAGTTCCTTCAGATCTCTATCCTTTTGCTAATGACACCTGACCTCAAGACTTAGAAGCCAATGAAGTCAAAGTTCATGTTCCACATCTCTTCCCATTCCCTTTTCTTCAGACTGACTTCGCTACTTTCATTTATTTACTATAAAAATTCTCCTCAGGCATAGACTATACCAGGGATCCAGTCTTCCTACAACCCCAAGTTAACTCTGTCTCAGAGCTTCATAAGCCAAGTGGCACTTGTCAGTTCTGTGAGCCTGACAACACGAACACTACTCACCAGAGTAGTTAGCGACTATTCTCTTGGTAAGTGAAGAAAGAAATATGCTGAATAAAGAATTTCAGTAAAACATTTCCTAAGGACAAAGGCCTATACATAATATATAATGTGATCGCCTTAAAAGAATTGTGCCACACTGAAGATGATCTGATCTTTATAAGACTTATGCTATTTTTAATTGTACATATATATGTGTATATATATATGTACACACACATACATACACATGTCTGTGTAAGAATACATGAATTTGAATACAGGTGTCTGCAGGCCAGCAGAGGGCATCAGATCTCTTGCAGCTAGAGATACAGACAACTGTGAGCTGCCTGGCATGGATTCTGGGAATCAAATTCGTGTTTTCTATAAGAGCAGTATGTGCTTTGACCACTAAGCCATCTTTCTAGGCCCATAGCATGTCTTTCTGAAATGCTTAACATGATTTCAATAACTAGAATTTTTGCTATCTAATTTCACAATGAAAATAATTTTGTGTGACTGAATTCATAATTAATCTATGTCTCTAGACAAAATAGATTAATTATAAGCATATCAAAAACAACTCAGGAAAAATTTATTGCATTTCCAGGAGTCTCCATAGCCAAAGCCCAGGTAGCTATAGGCGTATCTTTATATTCATCGACTAAGATAATAGACCTACAGGTTGTAGTAGTGTCAGGAATGAAAAAAATACTTAGGAAATATCATTTTTTCTCTTTCTTTTATTCTAGATATTTATTTTTGTATATATTTAAAACTTTCTTGGATATTTGTATATATGGTATGATAATTATTTCCTTTTAATATCTGAGAACATTTAGTGGTTTATATTTGATATTGAATATTAAGGATCTATCAGGACATTTTGATCCATATGGTATGAGAAAAATTGTTGGATCAGTGAGTCCTACCTGTTCAAGTCCTATAGGGAAGAATAGTTTATAGTAATGATGTTTGCCCGAGCAGCCATAGCTTTAGGCCTAAACTCTACATCCCTCTGGCTTTAGAGTCAAAACCAACCACAGCATCATCATGTTGCACACACTTAGTAGCACAGCTAATCCTACTTTTGGTAAGTGTTCTTCAGCTTTAAACTCTTTGACATAGCATTTCCATGATGACGCCTACTTCCTACAGTGTCTACAAGGTTTCTGTGTTTACATTTAAAGTTGCTGGGCAAGCTTTTCTTTTCAGTGGTTGAATGATCTAGAAGGGTCTGGAAGAGCTATGTTGTTGGAGTATTTTTATAACATGTCTAGAAAATACTATGAAAACATCATTCACCTTCTTTCTCAAAGACTACTTCTGTGTCTAGCATGAGTACCATTGCTTTGAGACCCTTACCGTGCTCTGCAATTGTACAGCTTTCTACTTTTCCATCATAAATTACATCTAAATATTATATCCTAAATATAAAGAAAACAGAATTCACTGTGTCTAATAGTTATAACTGAATTTGAATTATTGAAATATTACTCAGTTTATTTGTGAGGAAAAACTAACATAGACCTACCTCTATTTCCAGTTTGGTTCCAAAAGACTTTATTTCATGAACATGAACATTATTGTGGTATCATTTTATGTACATAAGGAAATCCTGAATTAAAAAACAAAATGCCTTCTTTCAAAAGTCCTTATTTTGATATTTTTCCATTTATTCAGACAAAATCAACACTCTTAGTAATACAGATACATGGATATATACAACAGATGTATGGATACAGTGAAGTAGTGTGCTTTTTCAACTAAGAATAATTGGAAAACTGCATGATTTAGTTTATTTAAGCTTATGTTTGTGACCACTATTTCATCACAAATTTTGCAGAACTATCATACTATTAACTGTGTTTTTTTTTTTTTTTTTTGCACATTATTGTTGTTATTTATTGTCCTGGAACTTGCTTTGTAGACTCGGCTGGCCTTGAACTCAGAGAAATTTACCTGCCTCTGCCTCTCAAGTCCTGGGATTAAAGGCATGTGCCACCACCCCCAACAACATTATTATTTTTTATAATTACCTAAGAAATAAAAGAGCAATCTATATTAATATGATTTTCACTCAAATCTTGATCAAGAATTTGGTATATGCATAACTTGGGTCAGAATGTTACAACAAAAATTATGGACTAAGTGACTTATAATCAACACAAACAATAATGTAAGTTACCAGAGGTAGGAAAATTTAAGATCACAGTTTCAGAAAGCCTGGTAATTGGCTAAATTCTGCTTTGATATACATAAAAGTAGGTTTTTTGTTATTGTTGTTTTTTAATTCACTCTGTTAAGTTGTGGCAAAAATAGAAGCCAACTCCTATGCCTTTTTCTAAGGATACCTGAGGCCTATTCTCCCTTCTTGGTAAAGTTGTCTTCCTTAAAAGATAGGAGTTAGTTCCTTAAAAATTAGGATTTCAATTTAAGGATTTGAGAAGGACACATGGTGTTACATGATTGTTATAGTCATTGCAAACTAAGAGTAGGTTTGGCCCTAATAAACACTCACTATATTTGGAGTCAACATTTGTCTTTTAAAAGAAAAAAATGTAACAGGAGCAGTTTAGAATTTAAAATGGATATCCAAAGAGACAGACAAAGCAATTCAGAGGAATGTAGGGCTCCATGGTGGCAAGACAGGTCTAGGGAAGCATGTTGATGCATTTATAGGGGTATTACTCTGTGTCCATATGGGTGCATATGTCTAAGGAAATAAATCCATGTATTCATCTCTGCATGCATACATGTAAAGAAAAAAGTATAGCTTCACTTATGGTTAGTCCTTCTGGTATTTTCAGGTTTGTTTGTTTTGAGACAAGCTTACATGAGGATGTAAGTGCATATGTTCTTGTATGAACATCCATATGATTGCCCAATGCTATACTGGATGTTTTTCATCAGGGATGCCAGCCACATTTTCTTTGAGACAGCATCTCTCAGTGACCTGAATCTTGTTGAGTACACGGGACTGGCAGGCCAGCAAGCCCCAAGGATTTGCCTGTGTCCTCTTCCCTAGAATTGGGGTTGTAGCAACCCCAGCTCTTTATGTGGGTGTTTTGTATCTGAACTTAGACCATTAGGTTTATTTGGCAAGCACTTTACTAAGCTATCTCTCCGTGCCTAGCTTTTCAACTTGAAGTAATAATTTTATATTAATATTAGATTACTAATTTTGTTCTTCACAGATAGTCATAGGTAAGAAACAGTTGACTTTCCTATTGCATTGACTTGGTGTTTGGTTAACAACTGCTAACCCCATGCACACTAGTTATCAGAAAAATGAGTACTTACGTAATGACAACATATGAAAGGAAGAATATAAATACAAGAAAGCAGAAATAACTATTAAATGGTTGAAATGATTCAAATGACAGTCTCAGGGAAGAGTTGGGAAAAATCTAGTTTGGGGGACTTAAATGGAATTCAAGAAGGTGTCCTTACTGATTATCTATGGCTTCTGAAAAGAGGGGCCATCAATGTAGCATGATTAATAAAAACCCAGAGACAGATATTGGGATTCAACCTGAAGACCAGTAAAGCAAAGCAGCCAGCTACTGGCTCTTAACCTCCACCCCAGTCCGAAAGTGGCTATCCTACCTCCAGGATTCTCAGAATGAGACTGAGACTGTGAAAGAGAACTCTCTTCCTGTTTTATAATCCTTTCTAGTGCTAGGATTAAAGTTGTGAAACGCTACCAACTGGTTTCTATGGCAATCCACTGTGGCTACTGAGTTTAAAGGTGTGTGTCACCACAACCTGGCCTGTAAGGCTGATGAGTGGGGCTGTTTTACTCTCTGAACTTCAGGCAAATTTTATTCATTAAAATAGAAATGAAATATCACTACACACCAAAAATGGAGATCAAGGGTATTTGAGGGGTTTTGCCTATAGTGGAAAAAGAGTGATTATGTTGATGTTTTGTAACATGTTGAAAAATATGCGCATAGAATTGAGTCAGAAAATATGGAAGTTGTGCCAAATAAGAAAATATAATAATGTATAATATACATAGCTGTTTAAAGCATATGTAATATATTTTCTATAATATAGAATTATGCTTACTTTTAGAAACAAAAATTTATAGAATAATGTGCATAATTTAAATTAGGAAAATTTCATGACTAGCTTGTTTACAGTTTTAGCTTTTGTTTACAAATTTAGTATCCAAATTTTCATGAACAAAATCACAAACAAAGCAAGTCCTTTATCTTTCTCATCTATTTTTGTTAAAAATGATCAATTCATTTTTTAAAGAGATGTATTTATTTATGTAATTTGTGTGTGTTGTTAATTTGTTTGCGTTTATGTCTGGACACCAGAAGAGGGTATGAGATCTCATTATAGACTGTGTGAGCCACAGTGTGGTTGCTGGGAATTAAACTCAAAGACCTCTGGAAGAACAGCCAGTGCCCTTAACCTCTGAGCCATCTCTCCAGCCCTCCATATTTTTCTTCTTAATGTTCAAAATTCCTTAGTTTGGGACTTTATGAAATTAAAGTTCATACATGGAAGATAAGATAATAGGTAGTGATAATTATATGAAATATTTACTCTGAACAGTAGATTTATGGCAAATGCAGACACTGTGTTGTTGATTTTTAAAAAATATTTTATCCTCAAATAACCTCAGAATCTCTTTGGATTGGATTATAAAACCTCTTTAATCTGGGAAGCAGAATTTCTGTTGGGGCAGCAGCTCTGCATCAGGAAAGAAAACACCCCATCTTCAGTGAAGCCTGACAGTTTCAAAGCTCATTCTCATTCCAAATTGAGTTGTTTTGCCTTTCTTGGCTGTCCTTTGAATCCTTCCCGAAATCTGTAATCTGTAGACAACTGTTCACCCACGTACCTGTGGTTAGGGCATAGTGAGGCAGCTTTGCCTTTATTCTGCATTAAGTGCAAAAATTACTTTAATGCAGCAGTGAAGTATGAAGTGCTATAGGCACTCTGAAAAATAAAAGCTGGGAATTTCTAAATTAATGATCCTGCAGAAGAAAACTCTCAGCTTCATTGTGTATCTTATGCATATCAGGGTGTGCATTTGACATAACATTGAAAGATAAATAAGATAAACCTCTTTCATCCTGCTACTTATTTCAAAAGATTAGAAAAACATATCCATCATAAGTTAGATTCTTATTCTTTCTCCTGTTTTCTTTTGTATATCTCTCTGGGAAGGGAGTTCTAAAGAAGAGGAGAGGGGGAAAATGTATCCTCAGATTTACCACAAATTTCAGTATGTGTCTTTTCCGTAAGAGAAGTCATGAACATTGCTTTGCATCTGAAAAGTTTAATTATGAAAGGATCTTTTCTTCAATAAAAATATTTCTTAATAAACCTCCTTTGTCTATACAGTTCTGGTGAATTCTGAGAAAACCCAGATTCTAAGGAGTTACATCTGATATTTTGCTTCTTTGGATACAATAGATAAGGAAGACAATAATAAACCGTGTGATATTAAGTGTTTGATATTTGGTTTAGATGCACAGTGTTTATGATATCAAAGTGTTTTTTTAATAAATTGGTAAATGTTCCTATAATTACTAGAATCAACAGAACACCATAAGATGCCAGCAAAAGACAGATGAACAACATGGCAGAGCTATCAATTTTTAATAGGTTCAAAGGACATGCCAACTAAACCTTAGATATCAACTAATGTTTGCTACATATCAAACCACACAGAAATTGGTGGTTTT
Organism: Alexandromys fortis; assembly: GCF_014885135.2. Lineage (NCBI taxonomy): Eukaryota > Metazoa > Chordata > Mammalia > Rodentia > Cricetidae > Alexandromys > Alexandromys fortis. The sequence goes on from NW_026067944.1 coordinate 27,325,992, forward strand.
CACCAACTCCCTAATTTCCATCATTGTTTGTGGACATTTCAGTGGCTTCCTGATCTGTATAGTCACACCCATGGTTGCCTAGGTGATACGTCTTTCTGCACCGGAAATTCAGGATAGTTTCCAATTCCTAGACCCTGATGGCTTTTCCACTCTCAGCTGGAACACTGCTGCAAGTTCTAACTTTGGCTCTTCAAATGCTAAGGGGCAAGGGGCGCTGGCAAGATGAAAGGATCATTAAAGCCCTTGCTGCAGGTGTGAGGACCTGAGGTTGATCCTCAGAAACCATGTGAAAATGCCAAGTTCAATGGTGCACTTGTAATACCAGCAGGAGGGAGACAGAAACATCCAGATCCCTGGAACTTGCTCGCTATCCACTCATGAGTTCCAGGCCAGGGTGAAAACTTGTCTTCAGGTTAAGATCTTTCCTGGTAAGCCAGCTCGTGGAGCTACACAGATTATTAGAAATGGGTTAGATCGATATGTAAGAGCTAGCCAATAAGAAACTGGAACTAATGGGCCAGACAATGTTTAAAAGAAAAAAAAAAAAAAAAAAAAATTAAAATAAAAAAAAAATAATAAAATGAAATGAAATAAAATAAAACAAGGTGAATAGCTCCCGAGGAACAACATCCATGGATGTCCTCTGTTGTTTGCATTCACTGAGACACACACGAGTAAGCATGCACACCACACACATATACAAGACAAAGAAAAAGAAATTCCAGTGTAGTAAGTATGTGTAATCCTACTGTGAAACTCATGTACAAGTTCCCACACATGGCATGTTTGCTGTTATCCTGATAACAAGTGGAAATATGCATGACACACTTCAGCTGAAGGAAAGAGAGGTTCGCTTTGCAAAGGGGCATTCGCACGAGGATAGAAAGGGTGTTCGTCCTTTTAAGTGTATACTGGAGCAAAGAAGGCTCAGCTTCCATGGAAAAGGGTTAATGTGGAAATGAAAGGGAGCATATTGCTGGGTGCCCTGGAATGAGCCACTGGGGAGTTTTTCTTAGGAGTTAGAAGCAACGACTAAATTATCATGTTATGTTTATTATCTAAAGACTGAATTGCAGACCGTTTGGAAGAGGAGGAACTTAGAGAAGCATTTAATATTTTAGAAAGCAGCTGCCCCAGTGTGGCACCCAGCATCTGCTCACCAATGCTTCCTGTGCCTTTATCTTACTCTGAATCCAGATGCAGGGTAATAAGCGTGGTATAAATATACAGAATAATGTCAAATATGAAAAGTAATTTACAATTAATCAGCAGCATGTATTTGATTGCAGATGGATTTGGGGGTTAGCAGTGGTAAGTAAAAGGAAATGAAGTAGACTCAATGTTTCTGTCCTTGGTAAGAAAAGACTGTTTAGTTATATATAAAAGACATAGGAAGAAGGAAGAAATCGCTCTGGGGTTAAGGTAGTGTTTGAGCATATTACATCGGAATAGATGGCAGCATATCTCATTAATGATGTTTACTGTGGGATTGGAAGTGTGAGCCAGCGTGTGTGTGAGTGTGTCTGTGTGTATGTATGGCATTCTCATCNTGATTGAAAAGACAAATAGTGAATTCTCTGGGAGATTAGTACAGAACAGACATTTGAGCCTTGAAGATCACTGGAGGAACCAAAGACAAAGCTCAGCAATAAGGGTAAACACAGAGCAAGAGAATCCCGATGCAGGAATCAGGGGATGGCAGGGAGGCAGGTTTATATCATGTCAGAAAGAAAGATCCGGTAAAGATTTCAAAGCACTTTCTTGAGTTTTATTAAAATCAGGAGCATTTGAAAGGAAAAAATAAATTGTAATATTTAATAGGGAAGACACAAATGAGGCAGACATAAGGTTGTCAGTCATGTTAAAAAGCAACCTGGAAAGATGAGAAAATATTAATGACAATTGCAATTGAAAAGAATTGACTTTGAAAAATTCCATTTGCAAGATCACTCGAATCAAGGTGAGGAGCCAACTGTGCAACGGTCCATATCTCAGCTGCACAATGGCTCTCGCCATGACGTCATTTGAAGAGAATTAATTAAACATTTGAACACAAAGATGAAAGATAATTCCTTGAAGTATACATAGTAAACATTTGCTGCATTCATTTTGGCCACATTTTCTGCTTATGTGATTTGTTATGTTTCTGAGTGGTAGATGTGTCTCCTGTGTTTACTGAAGTCACCATTTACTGATTATGAGCTATAGGATCAGTGGAACACAACAGATTGCCAAGACTCACTTTATCTGTCTGATCATTGTGAATGGGGTCTCTAGAGCGCTAGAGCACAAAACGTGTCGGATCTCTCACGGCAGCAGAAAGACATCCTGTGAAATTAAAGGCACAAACATTAACAGAGCTCAAAGTCATTAATTTATAGGAAGATAGGATAGAGGCAACCAGCAAATAGAGTTATATGAAAATTCTGACTTTTAAAATTAATATTAGTCAAACAGATCCTTACAGAATCTGTGCTTACGCTAGAGTCAGAAAGGTGAGAATTTGGACAAATCAAATATATTGTCTCCAAATGCCAGATAAATTAGTTTGACTATCTTCTATGTACTATATAGAAGTGTAAAGACAGGAAGATGTTAGGGAAATTAATGAGTGGCGGGGAAACTACAGAAGTCATCAGTCAGACTAATTACTTTTCTTTTGTTTGTTTGTCAAGACAGGGTTTCTCTGTGTAGCTTTGGAGCCTGTCCTGGAACTAGCTCTTGTAGACTAGGTTGGCCTCGAACTCACAGAGACCTGCCTGCCTTTGCCTCCCGAGTGCTGAGATTAAAGGTGTGTGTCACCACCACCTGGCTTTTATTTTTTATCTTAAGAATTATATACATATAAAAGAATACATACCCATGTGATCTACATGGACAAAGCAAAAAAAAAAAAAAATCCTGAAATAAAGTGCTGAGATACACTCCAGATTTATTTTACAGCTTATTTTTGCATTCCTATTGACACTTTCTACATTGATTACTTTTCATATGAATCTTGACTTTCCATTCTTCTAAGGAAACCTAAGTACACACGTTATGTAAAAGTCACGTTCTTAAAACTGATTTTTAGAGTGACCAGCATTAAGCATATTGTCTGATTGTGTTTCTCTTTCTTCTCTATGAAGTTAAATGGTGTAGGTTAAGACTCTCATAATTTTGTTGCCTTGTTTAATTGGAGAAGCTGAGTTGTCACTGAACTGATGTGAACAAATCAATGGCTAATCAGTTTAAACAACAATCATCACTAAATGTACTTATGGGAAGTTAATTACTGTATAGTAGCGCTTTGTCAAGTGTGAAAAGGCATTAAAAATACTAGGATGTGTCAACAAGCAATGTCAGAGAGTGCAGTGGACTATGACCCCATTAAACTTGTGTATTTTAGAGCACTTTACTTGAACAAAGCATCATATTTCAGCAACAACCTGCATAATTTGCAAATGATGAAATTTTGCACTTCCTAGCAAGCCATGGCATGTTCCTGGGCTGTTCATGCTCTCTGTGCATTCAGCTCAACTTGTCTTGACTACAGTTGTTGTTTAGCAGGTTCAAAAGCTCTTGTCTGAAATACCCATTAGCTGGGCAATTGGTGTGCATGGCATTGTCTTTTAAAACAATTCTATCTATAACCGTCTTATTTCTTTGTATTGTTTTATTTATTATTTATCTTTGTTTTTCTGGCATAGAATAGAGCAATCACCTCAGAGAGAAGAGATTGTTTACTCTTGATCTATGTATAACTGACCATGGTCCAGAACTAAAGATTCAGGTTGCCTCAACTAGCATATTTCAACATGGAAACAGTTTCATGAGGTTATAATAGTTAACAGAATCACAAAAAGTCAGGGATCAATGCATTTCTTCAAGGAGAATGGTGGTAAATAAGTTTCTTGGATTTGGTAGGGCAAAGAATATACACTTTAGGTATCAGATGATGTCTGGCAGCATTCTTTTCCTTTGGGTATAGGGAAGCTATGATCTGTTAAGGTACTTCATTCTTAAAAGTTCTACTTGTTAGTCACAGGGATGCTAGGTAGCACACAGGGGAGAAATGAATGGGCTAAACCATTAGGTATCTGAAGATAGACCAAGACAATTTCACTCTAACTGTGCAGCATCTGTCCATAGTTACAAAGACCTAATCTGTCAATCATTCTTATAGAACTTTGAACATAGCTGATGGTTTTTTTTTTTTCTGGAAGCTCCAGTTTACAAGTTATTGCACCAATGTCTTAGAAAATAGAGATTCCATACGAGAAACAGTGGAAAGGCAAGTTACAATTCCCAGTTTCAAATCTCTAGTTTTCTCTGTGGTCAAGAAAGGCTTGGTCTGATTTAAAAGCTGAAGCAGTATCTCTGAGAAGCATTAGGGGGAGAAGAAGGTGGCTCTAGAACTCTGGGAGAAATGAAAGGAGAAACACGCTTACAGCCAAATTCTGAAATCCTTTCTGAATCGGAGACCAGAAAGAGGCTGCTGGCAGCAAGTCAGCCCCCTACTGAGGGGGTTTCTCACAGTGGTCCGTACTATCCATCCTCCCCTCTGTGTCTCAGGGGCATCACATACCTGCCATAGATGTGGATAGACACTCAAATGTGCACACCTTCTTTCCTCTCACCTAAACATACACTAAAATAAATATCGTTTGCTTCCCTGCTCTCTCTACTACTCCTCTCCCCCGACATTCTGTTGAGCTTTTATTACAAACTCCTTTCCAAAAGCTAGTTCGTCAGTGGCTAGGGAAAGTTCCTCTGCTGCTAAGTAGAAGCCATATTCACAAATTATTCATCACAGGTTAAAGGGGAAAAGCGAGCAATCTGTTTCTCAGAGAAATTTTTCCTTTCTTTCTGGTGGTCCCAGGAACGTACTGACAAGAACATTTGTGGCTTGAGGGCTTTTCTTCTGCGTCTGTTCCTTTCACAGATCTGAAATCTGTACATATCTTTGACGTAGTGGAAATAGTGCTTGAGAATGGGAGGAGACTTGTGGAAGAGGTAATGGTTGCTTTGCTCTCACTGACATCAGCACTATGACCAAAAGCGATGTGAGGAGGGAGCGTTTATTTCATCCTACAGGCCACAGCCCATCATCAGGTGAAGCCAAGTCGAGATCTCAAGGCAAGAACCAAGAACTTAAAGTAGAAGCCATGGAGAAATGCTATCTACTGGCTTCCTCCAGGGCTCAGAAGTACATTTTATATACAGACCAGCCCGATTTGATGAGAGACGATAATGCACACAGTATGATGTGTCCTACACCAATTAGAAATAAAGGAAATGTCCCCACAGGCACACCCATAGGCCAGCCCAATTTAAATGAATGTCATCTTCTCAAGTGTGTAAAATTGACAACTTAGATTAGCCATGGCATGTCAGAAGAATTCATATGAGTATTGGGCTGGGAAGACAGAGAATGAACTGGGAGGAAGTAGAAGTCAGAATTCATGGTAACCGGGCAGAGGAGAATGAAATAAAATGCAAAGGTTTACAAGCTTTGCCCAAAAGCTGTAACGTAGAAATTGATTGATTGAGATTTTCTGGTCTCAAAACTAGACTGTGTGTGTTCCTTACCCGTAAGTTTTCATAAATATATTCCCTAAAGGCCAAGAACAGCCTCTCGGTATGTTGATTGTTGTCCAGTTCCATCTAGGAGAAAAATTTGTCTTTCCTAGTTAGGGCTCGGTAGGACCATATCAGACAAATGATGTCAAGATGCTAGCAGACCAAGATGTTGGTCCAGATTAAACATCGACAGCCTCCTGAAAAATTAAACTTCATGCCGAGTACTTTTTAAACTCTGTTCTTTGAGGAACAATACATTCGATGTCCATTTGGTCTTGTGTCTACAACCAATGACTTATCATACATTATCCGCTTGACTGTAAAGCTCTTCAATGGTCAACACTGACAGGAACCATGACATGTCAGTCAATTCTCTTCAGCAGTGAATGAAGAGGTGGTGGGGAGAGAGACAGGTCAAACACATGTATCAGGGGAATGAGTCGAGTTTAAGTGTTACCAGAGCACATGCAAGTGGCAGTTTTTCACACCTCTAAGATTTTGTTCATCACATGTTACCTAATGATACCTGTATGAGGAGCGCTGTTGAAGTACGTGATCAGACATGCGAAGGAAAGAAGAAAGGCTTTCTTTTCAGTTCAAGTATGTTCTAGAAGCAGCAAGGTTGTTAGAGGGAATATTTCTTCCAATATCTGAAACATAAAAGAGAAAAACCAGCTGGATATTGAAAGCCGTTGATGAAAATGCTCTGAATTATCCATGCTAACCCTCTAATAAACTCAAGATGAATTGCCTTCTTCTTCCCCCTACTTTCCCTAAAGATCTGGATGCTGTGGTTTGCCCATTTCCTAAGAAAAGTCCCATCTCGAAGGAAATTTTGCTGCTTTAAATTTTCAGTCTTGTTGGAATCAATCTCTGCTGAAAGGAGCTACTACCATCTCCCAGACCCAAAGTAGAACATGAAATCCATACCGACTCATTAAAATCCGAGACTTCTCCGGGCCATCTGTAATCATGACAAGAGGCAATCAATGTGATTGCAATGTGCAGTCTACGCTGTCATATATCAACACACGCATGCTCTAGTATGCTTCCGAGATGCCGGAAACACGTTGGGATTGTTTTGAACTCTAGCGTTTCAGAACAGATCTTGGTATCAATTACCTGATGTAATTGAAATGGGCCATGCTCAAGGCACCAGAGGAGAGGCTAGTGATGTCATCTTCCCGCTTTGTGGGCCAATTGAGTTTCAGCAGCCCAACACTCTCAGTCCCCAAAGACACAGTGCCAACTCTCAGGGATGATCCAGCAGCAAATGTTTCCTTTTGGGACACCTCTGCGGATCACAATTACTCTGAATCAAGAGAGGAGTCAATCAGGCTTGAAGGAAGGGACTTTCATTTAGAGTCACCAGTGAGTGAAATGTACAAGGAAGGTACAGGGCTTCTTAGCTTGTCAAAGCTGCTGAGAACGGTTACTGTCAAACTCATCGCCTCCCTACCCGCTCTGTCTCCTTTACTGTATCCACAGGAAGTTCTACGGGAACATTCCTCTGCCTGCAAAAGCACAGGGAAGCATGGGGTTACCCATTGATCGTATCTAAATTTCAAGCCAAGAAGTGATTTTTCAAGACTGGATCTTGAAGAAGTCCCTAAATCCTCCCCGCATTTAGCGTTAAAACTCTGGGGGGTGGAGAGGGGTGCTCCTCCTTTGCAGAAAAGAAAACTTGTCTACAGCTGTATTTGGTGCCAGAGGACTTAATGACAGATTGCAGGCACCACATCCTCTTTAATTGAGTTTCAACTTGTTTCACACGTGGGAGTACAGTTGTCACAAGGGAATTATAAACGGACACGTCGCCCTTCATGGCTGGGGAGGCCGCTGAAGTGGAGGATGAGAAAACATTATTCATGGCTATTGTCCATGCCTTCTTCCAAGGGCTCACAAGGCCAGAGTCCTTGAAAAGTCCTGCTCTTGGTCTTGCCTGCCAAGAATTGCTCTCTTAAAAAAATTATTTATTTTTTTTTCTAAGACGGAGTTTCTCTGTAGTTTTGGAGCCTGTCCTGGAACTAGCTCTTGTAAAACAGGCATGCGCCACCACCGCCCGGCTGAACTGCTCAATTTAAACACCGCTCTCTAGTGGCTAAAGTAAGAATGCATGGCTTTCCACTTGTCTTTAGAGCCAAGAGTCTAACTGGATCTTTGATTTTTCAAGATCATGTTGGTCAAGTAACCTTCTTATTGATCATGATCTGTGAGTTTAAAAATACATGTTAATTTTTACTTGTAAAAAGTGCATAATATAGAATTTTCTATATTAACCATCTTAAGTATATATATATTGACATATGTATGTTCGCATTACTCTATGAGATCTCTAGAGCCTTTTCATTTACAAATAAAATTAAACTGTCAACTTGATGAGCAGTACTTCTCTTTCCCTTTCACTTGTCTGTGGCAGCCACCATTCTACCATTTTTTTTCTAGGAATTTGATTATCTTTCTCTCCCAAATGGAATCATATTGCTTTGTCTGTTGTGGATTTAAATAAGCAACTACACAAAACTAAATATTAATTCGACAAAATTTGGGTTATTTTACTCCAGCAAATATAAGATGTCCTAAAGTCTGAGGCCAACATGGTCTATCTAGTGAGTTCCAGGACAGAGGACAACACAGAGCGAGTCTGACACACACATATGTTATGCACATACACACAAGTCCTAACTAATAAGTTCCTAAGTTTTCTATCTAGTAGATAAAATTGATATTTATTTGATTACTATGAAATATTGTAATGCATAATTCAGAGATATATACACATATAGAAATATCACATTGACAATCTTGGTTTTGCTCACATATTTTCTATATGTTTCTAATATCAACAGAGAAATTTTTCTTGCATTTGCCATTTGCATTGGCTGATTTTGTATGTCATCTTGACACACGCCAGAGTTATCAGAGAAGAAGGATCTTCAGAAAATGCCTCTTTGAGACCCAGCTTTATCAACTTAGAGACCCAGCACATTGTGGGTGGCACCATCTTGGTCTTATAGTCCTTGGTTCTATAAGAAAGCAGAGTAAGCAAGCCAGGGAAGCAGGTCAGTAAGCAGCACCCCTTCCTGTATGCTGCACCAGTTCCTGTCTCCAGGATCCTGCCCTGTTTGAGTTCCTATCCTGACTTACTTCAGTGGTGAATGGCAATGTGGAAATATAAGCCAAATAAACCCTTTCCTCCTCAACTTGCTTCTTAGTGTCATGGTGTCTCATCGCGGCAATAGAAACCCTAACTAAGACAGTCATATATACAGCTACCTGGAAACTAATGTCATATTTGAAACCTTGCATTCATAATCCAAGATGGCTTCAACGTTCTATACTTTGTGCATTCATTTATAGTATCTTAAGCCATATGTATGGTTCATCCTTCATTCATTTTTAGGTTAGAGACTTATTTTGAGATGATTCACTTGACAACCTAATGAGTTCTTCCTTCTCTACTGAAACTAATACTATCAGACAATTTTTCCTAATGGTTTACAGCTTAACTGAAACTTACAACTTAAGAAAGTGCTCTTGGTTGCCTGATGTCCTTCCAGATTTTGTAAAAAGATCTGTATGCTTTCTAGATCACTTTTTGTTATTAAAAGTCACTCTTTTTTATTGTTATTGAGCTCTACATTTTTCTCTGCTCCCTTCCCTGCCTCTTCCCTCCTCTATAACCCTCCTCCAAGGTCTCCATGTTCCCAATTTACTCAGGAGATCTTTGAGATTCTATCTTACACTGGTAAGAATGGCCAAGATCAAAAACACTGAGAACAACTTATGCTGGAGAGGTTGTGGGGAAAAGGAAACACTTCTGCATTGCTGGTAAAAATGCAAGCTGGTGCAACCCCTTTGAATATCTGTATGGCGATTTCTCAGAAAATTAGAAAACAACCTTCCTCAAGGCCTAGCAACACCACTTTTGGGTATATAAACAAAGGATGCTCAATCATGCCACAAGGACATGTGCTCAGTTATATTCATAGAGCATTGTTTGCCATAGCCAGAACCTGGAAGCAACCTAAATGCCCCTTGACTGAAGAATGGATAAGAAAAATGTGGTACATTTATACAATGGAGTATTATTACACAGCAGAAAAAAATGATATTTTGAAATTTGCAGTCAAATGGATGGAGCTAGAAAACATCATATTGAGTGAGGTAACCCAGACCCAGAAAGACAAATATTATATATACTCACTCGTAGGTAGTTTTTAAACATAAAGCAAAGAAAAACAGCCTACAAATCACAATCCCAAAGAACCTAGACAAAAATGAGGACCCTAAGAGAGACATGTGTGGCTCTAATCTAGATAGGAAGTAGAAAAAGGACAAGATCTCCTGAGTAAATTGGGAGCATGGGGATCATGGGAGAAGGTTGAAGGGAAGGGGAGAGAAAGGAAGGGGAGCAGAGAAAAATGTATAGCTCAATAAAATTAAAAAGTAAAATAAAATAAAGTCAGCCCCAAATTTTTTGGGGAAAAATCACTCTGACAGTTTTTTTAACACACACTTCAAATACCTGAAATCAAATATTTTCTCTAAAACAACCATTTACAGTTTAACTGAATATTCCCCTTGTAGCTAAAAATACTACTCCGGTATTTTCTAACCAAAGAATTGATGGTTTTGAAGATACTAGATACCATTGGTATCAAAGCTCATTTTTAAAATAAGGAAAATAAAACCCAAAATTAGGAAATGACTTGCTCAAGTCCAATATTACTAAATATATTCTATGTTTCTTGTGATTCAGCTACCTGTTCCCACTTGAGTTCCCAGAGGTGGTGGTCCTTCATAGTTTGATGAGTCTTGGGAGGTTTGGTATCTCTTCTGGGTAAGCGCTATGGGGAAATAACAAACCTCTCAATTACTCTGTCAAACCTACATAAAAATGCTCCCCTAAGTGCCTCCTCTCTTCTTGAAGGTCTGTGATGAGATCCCTTAAATTTATTAGCACCTATAAATCTTCCTTAATATAATGTGACCCTTGGGAAGCTGCGGCTTCTGTAACTGCTTTGGGGGAGGGATACATAATAGCTTTATTTTAGGAGGGACAGATACTTGCTCCTTCTTGTCTGTGCCATGTCCTTCCTTTGAAACATGCTGAATCCTCTTTACTCATCCATGCATCCATTCTACACGTGATCGCAGATCTATTAATATATGTCAGCCACTTTATTTTACATTAAGAGGTAAGACAGCCTTTAGCCTGTGCCTTCAAGTCTCTGCTTTTAGAACTACCCGGGGCAACTGTTATTTATTCTGCCACCTGTGCTGTTTCTTGTGGGTTCTCTAGGAATACTTTTGAGTTGAAAATAAATATCATGGTAGAGGTTTTATCTTGTGATATTTTTATTGAATCCATAGGTGGTTAGGGTATCTCATGCCGGAAAACTGATGTGATGGACATCTATTGGGCTGCCAAAATGAGAAGCAGCTCCTTGTCATTCCTGAGAGTGCTAATTGAACTGAAATTAGCTACACTTAGTATTATTAGTGTGACTTGGGAAGAGTAGATGGAATGGTGGGGTGGGGTGGGGCTGGGGCATCCCTCCCTGCTGTGCTGGGGTAAGGCTGGTCCCTCCTTGCTACCAGTGGAAAAGCAGTTACTGGTGCAGTGTGAAGGCAGAAATGCTCACCAAGTTAACTGTTGCGCGGCCACTTTCCTAAAACACTGATAAAAACAAAATAAATATTTCTTAAATGCTACAGAGAGAAGAAAAATGAATGACTGAACTTCAGGAAAGTAGTAGCTGCTTGCTAGATAGTCAATTGTCTTCTTATTTCTTCTTAGAGAATGGCACTAACCTAAAAAGGGTTGGTAACTGGAATTAATTTATAGCCTTGTTGAAAACAAAAACATGTTTTGAACCTGTAAAATTCAATAACATTTCTTCTTTTTGCTGCATTCCTTCATGAACCCCTATCTGTAATCCTTGAAACCCTGATCTACTCACTACTTGCTGGTCTCTCCTGGAGGCAACTCAGAAAGGCTTGCTTTGGGTTATGGTGTAGAATATGAAGGCTGTAGTTGTAAGGGACACTTTCTGGTCCAGTGCATGTTCCCATTTGTGCTTTCTGTCTCTGCTTGCGTGATGGATTAGGAGAAAAGATGTGAGACAGTGAACAGAAGATTTTACATTAATTTTTTTTATTTAGTAATTACTTCACTGCAGCAAACAAAACTGGATCTGAGAGAATGTTGACATCTAATTTTCAGGTTTTGAATTGCTTGGAGAAAATCAGATCTCTCTCTTCTCATCTTCTATCCTATCACTGTGAAGTAATTACGCAGAACAGAGTGTGGTCTTAGGTCTCGTTTAACAGAGGCAGGTCGTAGCTAGTCAGCAAGTGGACCCTTGTTTTAAAGATGGGGTAATTAGAGACCTATAATCTTGGAAGACTAAAGGTTATATCAGTTAGCAGACACAGTCACTGGGAGTTGCCTACTGGAAAAGCATGTGTTTTACAGCCCTGCTTCATTTATAAACTAGAATCAGAATTAGGAACTGAAGTCCCTTTAATCTACCTCTTTGTCCTCTTGTCAGGGTGTATATCCATCTTCATGGGGAAGCCTATGCTTTATGCCCACTTGCTGTCTTTATTGGCAAATGCATATATTCCAAATTGATGTTTCCTTGGATTTCAAATGAATCAAGAAATTGAGGAAATGAGAATCTAAATAGAAAGCGACTTTTAATTTGAGCTTTTTTTTTTTGTGCTATGAAGGGCTTTTAAAAGACCACATTTTAATTATTTCTATGCACTGAAAAGATGCAAATTTTACAACCTAAGAGACAGGCTATATACTGCTTGTCAGAAGACAAGCTATGAATCCATGGTCGTTCAGTGTCACCCTCCCTTCAGTTTGGGGATTACCATGAGTGACTATAAGTTTGACAGCTTAAGAGAGTGATTCACAAAATGAGGAAATGCTATTTTTGTTACTCTGTTGTTAGAGAAAAAAGTTATATAACTTAGAAACCAAGACAGGAATGGAGGGGATGCATAGATTCATAGAGCAGGCCATAAAGGGCTCAAAAAACAAAGTTTATGCTGCCTTTGGAGACATCCTCCCTTCTCATCATTGATGTGGTAGTATACATGGACTATTGCTTACCATGGAAGTTAGCCTGAGATTTAGAACCCAAAGTAGTTTTATTGGGAGTTAATTACTTCATTAATTTAGTTATTGCCTATGTGATTTAACTTTATTTCCAGTCTTCTTCCCACCCTCCCCATTCTACCCTTATCCCTGAGGTTTCAATGTTCATGGCTCTCTAGTATAGCCAGACACTGTTTTGAGAAGACAGGATAATGGCTACATGTCTGCTGAGGTGAGGCCTTGTTCCTTGTTACATGACCAAAATGCAGCTCAGAACACCAGTTTGGTTTAAAAAGTTTAAGCCAAGTAAAGGGAAGAAGCACATTCCAGTTATTGTCTTGCACAATGGAGACTCTTTCCTTACTTCCTGAAATAACTGCTGGACTTTCAAGCCTCTAGATGTGTAGCAACTCTTCCAGAAAAGCACACTGCACTATTTTGATAGTCACAAATCAATGGCATGGGTATTGTTAATTTTAGAACTTGCTACTTGGTTTGTATACTATGACCCATTCTTCTAGAAAGAGTAGAATCTTTAAAATGAGGACAGATATGTTAGTAAAAAGCAAGGGGTAAGGAATAGAGAGTTTTTATACATGCTAAGGTACACTCTTCTTAGGCTATCAAGAGGAATAATCTAGTAAATTAGGCAAGTTAGCAGAAAAGAGAAGAGAAACAAAAGAACACAACATGAACATTTTAAGACAATGTAAACCATTATTTTGTGAACTAATTAAAAATATAAAGAATAAAAAGAGGTGTTGTTGATATCATTATGACTTTAATAAAAAATAAGATTCGGTGAGCAGGAAATCTCACAGCTAAAGAGTAGTTCAATGAGCACTTTCTCATCTTGTATGTCTTTATCCATACAGTGAAGGCAATGGACAAAATGAAAACTCCTTGCGCAGGCCTGGGGAAAGGGCTCAGTCAGTAAAGTGCTTGCTACTCAAGCATGACGACTTAAATTTAATTCTCAAAACCCAAGTTTTTAAAAAGTGGCACACGTGGGTGTAGTCCTGGCACTGGGAGGGTAGGATAGTCGATCCCCAGGTAATCATCAGGTTCAGGGAGTCACTTTTCCTAAAACTGAAGTCAATTGCTCTTGAAAAGTGAAAGTAGAGGTTTATAGCACAAGCACACCCCTACACATGAACACACACATGTGTTTAAGAAAATTCCTTGCCTATTATTAAAACATTCATTTTCTTATTCACAAGTATTTACAGTAACAAAATATATATTCCATAATAAATAAGGACTATGTTGGCAGAGGCTGCTTATTCGTTCCCAGATGCCTAGACCACAAAATAATCACACAGAAACTACATTATTTAAATCACTGCTTGGCCAATCATTTAAGCATATTGCTAGCTAGCTCTTATATCTTTGGTTAACCTATTTCTATTAATCTTTGTATCGCCAATGGTTGTGGCTTACCAGCAAGGTTACAGCAAGTCTGTCCTTGGCAGAAGCTACATGGCTTCTTGCGACTTTGCTTTTTTTCTCCAAACATTCAGTTTAATTTCCCTGCCTATCTCTATTCTGCCCTATCTCAGACCAAGAAAGCTTCTTTATTTATTAACCAAAAAAAGCAGCACATATGCAGAAGGTCCTCCTACAACCTTGGGATATGTCTGGTTCTTATTGCAAATCATATACATTAAATATAATCCAAATAACCAAGAGAATTTTATATATCTGAAGATAATGGGCAGTGGGCACCTATGTTTTATATATTAAAAATTGAAAAATAATCAGTTAGAATCAGAAAAAGAAAGCTGATTGGCTACAAATATAATGAGTCCAAATTGTTTTTTCCATTTTTCTATTGAATTTGTGTGTACCATGCTTATAAAGGTACCTGGCACTGGAGTTATAGGCAGCTGTAAAACATCTTATATGACAACTGAAACCAAACCCAGGTTTTCTGCAAGAACTAAATACCCTTTAAACTACTGAGCCATCTTTCCAACTCCATTTTTTGTCTTTGTTTGTTTGTTTGTTTGTTTGTGTTGCTTTTCAAGGCAGGGTTTTTCTGTAGACCAGGCTGGCTTTGAACTCATAGTGATCCACCTGCCTCAGCCTCCCTAGTACTGGGATTAAAGGCATGTGCTACCACCACTCTGTTCACCTGTATTTTTAATGACTAACTCTTTATGGGAAAAAGTAATATAAAAGCTTTAATAACATATAATTGACAAAAATAACATATTTTAAAAACTCACTAGATTGTTCTTTCTCCATTGATTTTTTTACTTATTTTTTTTAAATATTTATTTATTATTTATTATGTACACAATAGTCTATCTGTGTGTGTGCCAAAGGCCAGAAGGGGGCACCAGACCTTACTACAGATGGTTGTGAGCCACCATGTGGTTGCTGGGAATTGAACTCAGGACCTTTGGAAGAGCAGGCAATGCTCTTAACCACTGAGCCATCTTTCCAGCCCCTTTTTACTTAGTTTTTAATATGTTGACACTTGCATGAAGGATGCAAGAAAGACAAAAAAGGGGCAAAAGAAGTAGTTTATGAAAACATAGCAACAAAGACCACTTTAAACTTTCCGTGACATGAATAAAAAAATGTTTCTGTTTGTCTTGATTTTATAGGATAGTTGCTTTTAAATATTTCACATTGTAAGCTTCTTTTTTATACATATAGCCCGGGTTTATACAATATAGTCAACAGAAGTTTCCTTTAAAATCCAATAACAAAATTAGACGTCTCAATAGCCATTGTAAGTATTGTAGTCATCTTAGGTTGCTGTAACAATCACCATTGACCTGGGAAGTTGAACAATAGAGACTGCCCACAATTCTAGAAACTCAGAATGTAAGAATGTAATGGTTAGCAGCTCGGTCCTTTGGTGGTTGCCTTTCTTCTGTCCACCCAGTTATGGCTCTGCTTTGTCTTCACATCTAGTTTTAGAAATATAAAGAAGACAGAAGTGAGGAGAGAAGGAGAAAGTAGAGAACAGAAGATAAAATGGAAAAGAAAGACAACATTAAAGAATAAAAAGAATGAAGATGTGCTACAATCAAGTCATAGAGTCCAATTTAAAAATATCCCCTTTGTGGTCTTGTAAATTGAACTAAACAATGTCAGGATTATTCAGGTTAAAACACAGTAAACAAAGTAGATATTTATGTCACCATACTAAAAAACAATAAGTAAACAACTAGGAAAGAAACTATGCTGTCTAATAAATAAGTTGAAAATAGAAAATCTGATAAAGCATCACTTACAACCATCCTATTTATGCAGAGAAATCATCAAAGGACAGTCATTTTAAAAGTTAAGTGAGAAACAAAATATTTACACAATCCCAAACTATTTACCATGAGTTATTTATTAATTGCAAGACAGGAAATAGTTCTCCATAGGAGAGAACTTGGTAAACTCTTTTATTCAAAATAGCATCTCCCAGGAGTGGCAGATGGGAGAGGCGTCCATAGATAGCACACCATACGAAGGACACATCACTCACGGCACAGTTCAACTAGGGATGTATTACCTGAATAGAATTGTGAGCAATCAACAGATATGAAAAGTCAATGCAGTGGGTAGACAAGAGCTACTGGAACTTGTTCAGAAGGAAAAATTTGTAAAATGTGCTATATGAATCTTGACAACATTGCAATAGAAACAGTACATTAGACAAGCAGGGTGCCAATGTTAAATTTCATAAAGGAGAAAATTGTATATGTATATTCATAAGAATATATTTTTAACTTTCATAAGAATGTTTAGCAACATTAAATTACAAAATTTAATGGGAAAAAGAAGAAAGTGGTAAAGCATGACATCAATAGAACCAGCAAAGAGCATAATTATTTTGTATGTTTGAAATTGTTTCCAAACTAGATTTTTAAAGAATTCAGTGTTTTTGAATTGTTAAAAATGCCAAGGAAAGAAATCAAGCACTGACTTTCCAAGGAATTTAATCCTATTTTTTTATTAAAATATTTTTATTTATTACTTTTTAAATTTAATTTTACATTCCAACCACAGTTCTCCCTCCTCTCCTCCCCTCCATCTCTTCCCCCCAATCTACCTCAAATCCTCTCCTCCCAGTGGGTAAGGGCTCCCATGGAGAGTCAACAAAGTCTGGCACATTAAGTTGGGGCAAGAGCAAGACCCTCCCCACTGCATTAAGGCTGAGCATGGCATCCCACCATGGGGAATGGGCTCCAAAAGGCATCTCACACACAAGGGATAGATCCTGGTCCTGATGCCAGTTTACCCAAAAGATCTCATCTAATTCTCCTTCCCAGGGTGATCCATGTGTCCCTCTTAGGGTCTTCCTTGTTACCTACCTTCTTTGGAGCTGTTTATTATAGTCTGGTTATCTTTTGTTTTACATCACATGAATGATTTCATACTGTGTTTGCCTTTCTGAGTCTGGGTTACCTCATTCAAGATTTTTGTTTTGTTTTGTTTTTCTAGTTCTATCCATTGGCCTGCAAAATTCATGATGTCATTATACTCCATCATGTAAATGTACCAGTTATTTATTTATTTTTTATTTTATTTTATTTTTAGCCATTCTTCAGTTGAGGGACATCTAGATTGTTTCCACATTCTGGCTATTGTGGATAATGCTATTGTGAACATTGTTGAGCAAGTGTCCTTGTGGTATGATTGAGTATCCTTTGGGTATATACCCAAGAATGGTATCTCTGGGTCTTGAGGTAGATTGCTTTCCAATTTTCTAAGGAATCACCATACTGATTTCCAAAGTGGCTGTACAAGTTTTCACTTCTACCTCTATTCAGGTTTGTACCCCATTTTTAAATTGGGTTATTTGCCATTTGGATGTCTAGTTTCTTCAGTTCTTTATATATTTTTGGAAATCAGTCCTTTGTCTGATGTGGGGTTGATTAAGATATTTTCCCATTCTGTAGACTCTTGTTTTGTCTTTTTTTTTTTAATCATGTCCTTTGCCTTACAGAAGCTTTTTAGTTTCAGGAAGCCCAAATTATTATTATTGCTCTCAATGTCTGTGCTAGTGGTGTTATGTTTAGAAAGTGGTCTCCTGTGCCAATGAGTTCAAGGCTACTTTCCACTTTCTCTTCTATAAGGTTCAATGTAACTGAATTTATGTTGAGGTTCTTGATATATTTGAACTTGAGTTTTATGCATAGAGAGAGATGTAGATCTATTTGCAATATTCTATATTTTGCCATCCTGTTATTCCAGCCCCATTTGTTAACGATACTTTCCTTTTTCCATTGTACCATTTTGGTTTCTTTGTCAAAAATCAGGTGTTCATAGGTGTATGGATTAATGTCAGGGTCCTTGACTCAATTCCAGTAGTCCATGAGTCTGTTTTTTTTTTTTTAAAGATTTATTTATTTATTATGTATACAACATTCTGCCTCGATGTATGCCCACACGCCAGAAGAGGGTGCCAGATCTCAGTACAGATGGTTGTGAGCCACCATGTGGTTGCTGGGAATTGAACTCAGGACCTCTGGAAGAGCAGCTAGTGCTCTTAACCTCTGAGCCATCTCTCCAGCCCCATGAGTCTGTTTTTATGTCAATATCAATCTGTTTTTATTACCATAGCTCTGTAGTAGAGTTTGACGTCAGGGATGGTGATACCTCTGGAAGTTCCTTTATTGTACAGGATTATTTTAGCTATACTGTTTTTTTTGTTTGTTTGATTTTCCATATGAAGTTGAATATTGTTCTTTCAATGTCTGAAGAATTTTGTTGGTAATTACCTTAAATCTGTAGATTACATTTAGACTGCCATTTTTATTATGTTGATCCTACCTATGTAGTGATAAGAGCGGCGCTATCCTAGAGCTGGAAAGATCTCTCTGGTAATTTCTTAAACTCTTTCTTTGGTGACTTGAAGTTCTTGCCATATAAGTCTTTTACTTGTTTGGTTAGAGTTACTCCAAGATATTTTATACTTGTGGTTATTGTGAAGGGTCATATTTCTCTGATTTCTTATTCAACCCTTTTATCATTTGTATATAGGAGGACTATTAAATTTTTTTAGATCTATCCTGCAACATCGTTGAAGGTGTTTATCAGCTATAAGAGTTCCCAGATAGAGTTTTAGGGGTCACTTATATCTCATATAATCTACAAATTGGTGTGGGAGGTCCTTCTATCTATGTGTTCCTTTTATTGGTTAATGAATAAAGAAACTGGTTTGGCCTGATAGGATGGAACAGAGCTAGGTTGGGAAGACTAAAATGAACGCAGGGAAAAAGGAGGTAGAGTGAGAGAGAAGCCATTTAGTCTGCCAGAGCCAGATGGAACTTTAGCCTGCAAGCCACAGCCATGTGGTAGTACACAGATTAATAGAAATGGGTTAAATTAATATATAAGAGTTAGCCAATAAGAAGCTAGAGCTAATGGGCCAAGCTGTGATTTAATTAATACAGTTTCTGTGTGATTATTTCGGGGCTAAGCAGCCGGGAACAAACAAGCAACCTCCTTGCTATAACAAATAGTGAGAGTTTGACTTCTTCCTTTACAATTTGTATCCCCTTGATCTCCTTTTGTTGTCTTATTGCTCTAGCTAGTACTTCAAGTATTATACTGAATAGATATGGATGGAGTGAACAACCTTGTTTTGTTCCTGATTTTAGTGGAATCGCTTTGAATTTCTCTCCATTTAATTTGATTTTGGCTGTCAGCCTGCTGTAAAATGCTTTTTAATTTTTTTTTAGATATGTTTCTTGTATCCCTGATTTCTCCAAGATCGTTATTGTGAAGGGGTGTTGTATTTTGTTGAAGGCTTTTTCAGCATTTAATGAAATGTACACGTGGATTTCTTTTAAAATATTATTAATTTGTTTTACTTCTATGTATGAGTATTTTTCCTTAAAGTATGTATGTGTACCACCTGCATGCCTGGAGCTCACAGTATTCAGAAGACGCTGTCAAATTCCCTAGAAATGTTTGTGAGCCACCACATGAGTGCTGAGAACCAAATCTGCATCCTTTGCAAAAGCAGCAGCTGCTCTTAACCATTGAGCCATCTTGCCAGGCAAGAAACTCCAGATTCCTTTAGTTAGGTGGATTATCTCTTCTTCTTTACTTCCCTTTCTTCCTTCCTTTCTTTTTTTCCCATTGCTTTAAAGATACCCATTTAAAAACACTTTAAAACCATCCCTGTTCACATCCCATCAGCCGGGTTCTGTGGTCCCTCACTCCACGTATGCTGGTTCCTTGCTCTGTCAGCTCTTCCCTTTGTTCCCTTGCACTGCCATAGCCCAGGGAAGTTCATAGAATAGCACAGGAGCAAAGTTATGTCACCAACGTGTACAGACTCCCTAGGCATTTCTTCCTCTAGAGGCTCTTTTCTCTTTCAGCTCCAAATCCAGCTTTTCTCTCAAGCTGCCAAATGGCTCACTGGGCCTCCAAGGGCCTGCAGTGTAATGGGAACACACTTGACATCCTGTACTGCTGAGGCGGATGAACATTCCTAACCAGCCAAATTACAAATTTCCTCAAAATTGTGGGGCCGCCCATAGCTAAGGAGTTTAGTGACTGTGCTCCACCTACTGTCCTACAGACTTTAAGG
This sequence comes from Alexandromys fortis, assembly GCF_014885135.2. NCBI lineage: Eukaryota > Metazoa > Chordata > Mammalia > Rodentia > Cricetidae > Alexandromys > Alexandromys fortis. Next base: position 27,346,217 of record NW_026067944.1, read on the forward strand.
GGTGCATAAGTGACATGTGCCATATAACTCGTGCTTCAAAAGCAACAATTAATGCGCAGGTTTGTTATGTATAAATATTTACACGTTTATTTACTGTATAAATTACAGTCCTAGGCATGACATTTTTTCTCAGAAAAGAAATGTTTTGCTGTATTTATTAGCAAAGTTTTACTTGAAAAAATAATGTTTGCTTTTTTTATATCATGAGAAAAACTGATATTTAAAGGAAGTGTTAGGAAACATTATCACAGATATAACTTAGCTTCCATCTACAACATCCCCTGGATTCTCCACTGAGGGGTTTGATGTGTGTGTGTGAACACACAATTCACACTCCAATTCCCCACAGGTGCGGTCAGTGTGAATACTTTGAGAAAGATGATGTGATTAGGAAATTTACACTGTGTCTGTCGCTAGAGCATTGTAGACTTTGAGACCCTGTTGAATCAGATAGATTCCATTCTAGTGGGACCTCATGGCAATTCATGATGGGTACATGTTCCAGAGACTGTTGAGACAGTGAGAGAGAACACAAAAGGAAAGAGGAATATATCACAAACAACACTTAGCATGTTTAACATTGCAAGTTTCATTTTTCCTGTGTATCTAAATTATCATTAATATTATTATCACTTGCAATCTATATTACTTATCATTACTATCACAATTATGACATCGGATTATTTATTCTTCATTTTGGTCATAACTTAGAGCTGCTTTTTCTCCCTGCCCTCTTTGGCTTTGTATCCTTTCTCTTGTTTTTTTCTTCCGTGTGGCTCCCTTGCCACATCTTGTTAATTCTCTGAATCTTTGAAAGCTGTCAGATGCTCTCTCATCATGACCACTGCTCTCCCCCTTCAGATTAAAGACTGACTCTTGACTTTGACCCTAAGGTCTAGTCTTCCTTCTTTACCTAATGTGACAGACAAGAGTTCTGTGATCTTGGAGTAACTTCAAAGCTTTCTGCCCAGTGTTATTCAGCATAGTTATTTTAACGGGGCTTTTATACTCTAGTCTTTTTTTTCTCCTTCTTCATCTTTTTTTTTTAAATTTACCTGTAGGTCCCAACGTGAATTTTTATTTCTCATTATTTCATGGAGATTTTGCATTCAAATTTGTCAAAGGACTGACTTTGGGAATGTCTGCTGATGCTGTTCAAAAGCTAATCTCCCCTTAATGTACCATATGTTACCTGTGAACACTGACACCTGGACCCTGGGCTGTTCTAGACAAATGTAAGTGAGAGATAGAATTTAATACAGTCTTCCACTTGGTTGTCCCTATACAATGTAATATTGCATATGAATAATCTCCTATTGTAGTAATTCAGAGAAATTACAGCTCTTTTAGAGCTGAAGTTGAACTAGTTTTTTATTTCATTTTATAAATATTTATGGAGCAGTAAAATGATGAAAGATTGTATTAGGTGAAAGTGGCTGTAGAGGATATAGTGGTCAGTGCAACGATATTCTGCAAAAGCATATGCTCCATACAAAGAGATAAATGCTACACTGGTGAACAGACAATGAATGGGAGTTCTGGATAGCAAGAAGTGCTACAGAGAATTGGAAAACAATCAACATGGTGATGTGTAAAATGGAGCTCTATGTAAGGAAGAATTGGTTGGTAGTTTGTAGGCAGAGGCTGTTTGTTCATCTCTCTGCCACCCAGACTCCTGAAATAATCACACAGAAATCTGTATTAATTGCAATAGTTTGGTCAATAGCTTAAGTGTATTTCTAGCTATGTCTTAAATTAACCCATTTCTATTAATCTGTGTATTGCCATGTAACTGTGGTTTACTGGAACAAGCATCTGGCATCTGTCTCCAGCGGGGCTCGATGACTTCTCATTGACTCGCCCTACTCTCTCCTTCTCTATCTTCTTGGAACTCCAGCCTTGCCCTGTTCTGCAAAACCACTGGCAAAAACAGCTTTATTCATTAGCCAATAAAAGCAAAACATAGACAGAAGGACTTCCCATACCAGTAGTTGACTTGGGTATCCAGAGGTAGACTCTAGAGCAAGACTCTTAATTTGGACCTGGATGCTAAAGGGCCTGACTTCAAGGGAGTGAGAATAAATGTTGGAAGATCATGAAGCCAGGAAGAGGTTGGATCATTTGAAGACAGGAAGAAGACTAGCTACCAAGGAGAAGCAGCAATGGGAGACCACAGTAGCAGATGAAGTTAAAAAGGCACACAGGACTACAGATGTGGGGCAAGGTAGTTCAAGACATTGCCTCCAACAGCTGGGATTACAAGTTTATTTTGCATTTACCACAAGCAACTACTTCGCAATAGGGGATGTGGTCCTATAAAACTATTTGCTATTTTCAGGCCAAGGGAAAGAACCAGAGTTTGACAAGTGATAGGCCAGTACTCTGAGGGACATAGCCAGAGCCCAGTATTTATTTGGCCAAAACAAAAAATTGAGTTTCTGCAGAGAGTGATTGAACTGATAAAGCTTATAGAAATCTGAATTTTTGCATGACCTTTTGGCTGAATCTTCAAGAGCTAGGGAAGCTGGAATTGTGGGATGCTGCAAGGGTTGCAACTGCAAGGGTGCAAGTGTTCTGTAGTTAGAGAGCTGCTGTTACCATTTGCAGTTCTAGATTGTTCTTCTATAGGCTGGTATCCAACAGCACACACAATTTTCACACCCAGGTATGTAAGTTGCTTAGCCTCTACAAATACAGAGAGACCAGAAAACAGATCTGCTCTCAACAATTAAATCAGCGCAGAATTTCTTGGAAGTTTCTGACAGTAAATACTTTATCTCAATACAATTTCATTCATCATGCTTTTGTGAAGAAAACGTGACACTGGTAGTCCTAAATCACAACCAATGAAAAATGTCATCTGTATTTTGTTGCTGATCCTATCATATTGGTGGAGCATTGGGTTTTGCTGCTTTCTTATTATATAACTCCGTAGTGGCAACATAGGCGCTGAGGCTCCCGAGGTCTCACTTTCCTCTCCTGGAGAACTGGGATTATAATAGTACTCCCCTGAGAGACTTGTTGTTCAAGTCATAGTAAACTAGATAATATATGGAAACCATTTAGCACATTTCCTGTTGCCTAATGGCCACTCCACACAGTTATGCAAGTTAGCAGCAATAACTGCCACTCACATTTACATAATGCATCTGCTTCATGAAGCATCTCACATACATGATGCCATTTGATGCTTACTGTCATTACACGAGGCTGTATTACACGTGCAACTTCATGCAGCTGCAAGTAGTCAAAATTGATCTTCAAATGATCCTGTACCTAAAGAGTATGATTTATTGGGAGGATGGAGACAAGGGACATAGAAATGATAGCTTATTGGATACTCAGTGCTATAAGAGCATCGTGGGTCACGAAAATACTTGAGAGGCATCATTTACGAAACAGTGCTTATATTCGGTGTATTGAAATGGTCAATGCATTTTGAATATTAATTAAGTTAAACACATTATCTGGTATATTCCAGTTTGGAATTTTTTCCTTGGGGTATGGACACTTCCAGAAAGCAGTGTGATCTCTCTTCAGCAGATACATGGCCTGATATATGTGTTACTCAGAAATGAAACTACTTCAATGTCAGGACATGCTGTATGATATCAGCAGTAGAAATGCACGGCCAATCCTTCTTTGTGGTATATGTATTCTCTGTAAATCCTATAAGCAGTTAAGTATCAAACTAGGCTCTGGGCAATTCACTGAAATATCCTTTCTTCTCATATGAGTGCTTTGTCTCCTAGAGCAGGAATAAGGCCAAGTGAGCTAAGAGTCGCATGAAGTGGATTGAGAGGGTAATGTCTGCCATTGTAGGCTTTTACTGTGTGTTAAAGGTGCAATGTCTTCTTTCTCATCCCAATACCTGCAGGCAGTCTCCATTTTTAATTCAAGGCATATGACTCTACAAGAGAAGTTCTATCCTTGACAGCCTCATTCTGCCTTCAGGTCGGTGCCAAACACACAGAGGTCATGGACTTACAAAGAGAAGAACTGTAGCTTGTTTTGCCTCAGGCAACACATAGAGCTGGATGGCTCAGTGAGCTGCCTCTGTGTGTTTCCCTGGCTTACATTAACCTTAGGCAAAATGTGAAACCGTCAAAGTGTGCAGTGGAGCTTTGGTTTCTACCTTTCTGTATTCTGTTTTCTTCTTTGGATTTTCTGCTGTTTCGCATGACCTACATTATATAGGACACAGTGGAAAAATTATTACCAAGGCATGAAAGGTGATAAGACAATGCAGTCTTTCCACAGAGGAAGAAGGTGACATACAATGACCTGAATGGTTAATGGTGACATTCCTAGTTTGATAACATCAAAGGACAGCTAGTTTGTGATGTGAAAGTTTTTTTCTCAATTATATACATCTTAAGACCATTCAGCCTGCCTCCAAGTGAGATGAGTGTACAAAATATTCAATCACTATAATTGACGTCGTTTCTAATGATTTGTTTTGGAGGAGCCATTACATTGACATATTACCCTGACACTTAGACCAATCCTTGCCTCTGGGGTAAAGCATGAGAGTTTTGAATCAGAACTCCTGCTTTAAATCCATGCTGGGGAGAACAGAAGTATGTGCTTTATAACACCTGGCTTTTATTGCCAAGAAATAACTTCTAATATTTGCTGATGATTTTGGACACAAACGCTAGAAAATTCTAATGTTTTCCTCCACTAAATTTGTTTATTCTCTTGTCACTGCAAACTGTTTTCCAAAATTCGGTAATGTAGTTAGCTTCTCCAATAACAAATAATAACTAAAAAAGAAAATAAAGTGAGATATGACAGATAGTATGAAAATATAGAGCACATTTTCAGTTTAAGTTATGAATGAAATTGAGAGGTATTGTGTTTTCAGTAGTGCTCCAATGAGCAGAAAGTTCATAGATAGAGAAGGTCACATCATTGAAAATTAAAACATAAAACAACCAAGACTCATAGTGACAACCTTAACCTCAAATTCAGGAAACATGCCTTTCATTTAAATACACACACACACACACACACACACACACACACACACACACACACACACACCATTACCTATAGTCAAGGCCCTTTTTTCAGTCTTTTACATAATGGAGTAGGCAAATTTCTTTTACCCCTAGGATTGAATTTTGTACTCTGTTTGCTGTGTCATTCTCAGAAGGCCTCAGGTACAACATATTACAGAGAAAAATTAGCCGGAATCAGAAATTTTGAGCTTGAGTCTGGAATTAGGCATCCTTAGTACTCTCCTTTGCAAACATGCCTTGTCATTCTCTGATCTGTAGATTGCTCACTTGGAAAGTGGGGTTAATTATAGCTTGTAAGTATTAAATAAACAATCCTCAATATGCAATGTGTGTAATAAACCCCAATTGAAAATGCGACTTGGATGTTTATGTAATTATAGTGGGTCTGAGTGGAGTGGAATTCAGAGGCTATCTTGAGGCTCCCCTATGGTGTTGCTTCCTTTCCCATGGTGATTATAGACTTGAAGAGTGATTTTGAATGGCAAGGGGGAGTATCTCTTCCATGTGTCAGTTCAAAGTCTTTAGGTTTCAGTCACAGAATACGCGTTTTGTAGTGATCTGTAAAGTAAGGGTTTATTTTTCTCATAAGTCTGGAAGGCTAGATGTGGGAGGCTCCAACTTCCATTCAATAACCTTGCTACAGATTCAATATATTTGCAGTCTTTGGGGCTTTCCTATGTTATTGAAGTTGGTAGCCTCAACTCTCAACACTGGGTTCTATTCAAGAAGGAAAGGAGAGCAGTGGAATGATGGCCACCCGTGTCCTCATTAGTCAGCAAATCAAAAGCATGCTTGAAACACTTCAGCAGATTTCACACAGTGGATAGGAAGAAGGACGGTGGCCATCATTATGTACAAAGAGAAGGCAAGAGACACAAATTTCCACTGAAGCATAATACTGCTTGATGTATAGCTTTTGGACAAGAAAGGAAGTAAAAGCAAACTCTAAATTTAACTCAATTTCTGGCTAAATGCAAAGCTCAAAGCACCAATATTTTATTAGTGTGAGATGCCAGTCACTAACATCCGAGGGGCATAAATCTGATGTATAGGGCATTTCTGTTTCTCCAGCTAGGCCAGTTCTTTAACAGGATGGCTGCACTTGTTATTAAGCTGACTTTTCTTATTTACTTTGAAGAACATTTAGTTTTTGTATGAGAAACCATCTAAACCATGTTTTCTTTTTTCCTGACATGTCTGTTACTCTAGAAATTAGACACTCAAAGAAACCATATCATTAAGGCATAACACTCTGTATATAGCCAAGTTTACCAACAGTACCTAATTGGTCATTATATCTGGATGAATCATAAATGTGGAAAACACAACAAATGAGCAGCTATGATGCTCATAGAGGCATCTAAACTTCATTCCATAAATGTTACAAGAATCAGTATGTATTTCTTATAAGTTTAGAGAGAGACATAGATGCTAGCTGGTGTTCAAAAACACTTCTTCATCATTTGATAATGACAATAGAGTCATGGTTTTCATTCCTCACTGAACTTCCCCATGATTTGGATAATTTATGCCTGCATCTATTGAAGTATGCAATAGCTTCTATAAGGTCAATATGCAGTGCAGGCAGAATAAGAATTATGTCCTAGAGATATGATACAGAGCACGATTTTGGGGGAGAGCTGTTGTACAGAGGATAGGGCGTTGTGGGTTAAGGTAGAGTATTGGAAGTCCTTTGAAACAGGAATAACTGTGTTCTCAAGGGGTTAGCATATATTTCTATAGCTCCCTTCCTCATAAGTCTTGTTGGACAGGGGGGGCAAATGTTAAAAATTGCACAAACACAAATTGAGCTTAAGGAGTGCAAAGAAGTGAGACAATGACACCGGCACTTTTAGAGTTCTTGATACGTACCATAAATGGCCTCCGTCTTGAAATGTTTCAATGTCTATCTCTAGGGAGATTGAGCTATCTCCTAATAACTTGACTCAGATATTAAAAAAATTGCCAGATGCTAAAGATGTTTAATATTAAAAACAAACTGTATATTTTCATTTTAATCAGCCATGCCAAAGCAATGTCAGATTGTCTGGGTGTAGTGCATTGATGTGATTGGAATCATGCCTGGTACTGAATTTTGAGGAAATTTTGGTTAATATCCTTATAGACATCTGCTTGATGCTATCAAATATAGAATTTCATAGGCAATAGGGCTTAGGAATGGGTGAGCGAATAAGAGTGCTTGCTGTATATTCATGAGGGGCCTGCATTCAAACATCAGAACACAAGTGAAAAGGCACTGGCACACAATCGCCTGTAACTCGGGGTTGATCTGGAGTGTGGATGCAGGAGGGTCAGCAAAACTTCCTATATGATAGACTACCTCCAGGTTCAAAGAGAAAAATGCTTTTCAAGGGAACGAGGTGGAGATTAGAGGACAAAGGCATGGGACTCCCAATATTCTCTGCCAGCTTCTACATGCTCAGAGTTAGGCACAACTCTACAGATGTCTCTGCACCCCCCTCCACACATCCCAAACCATTTTTTTAAAAAAATTAAAATACATATAGAAAAGAGAAGAAAGAAAGAAGCTCATGCAAATGCAAGAACAGTTTGCTTTACTACGCAATTGTTCAAAAATTTCAATGGCAGGGAAAAAAAAACCTGGAAAACTGATCCATTTTGCTAATTTTCACTTCATTGATCAGGAAAACCGCAGCTCTCCTATCAGCCAGGCTAACAGCAGAACCTTGCCAATGATACATGATGGCTTTCCCTTCAGTGCTATTAATACAGAGCCCATCCTTGTTCTCACAATTAGTAGAGCAGAGAGCTGGCTCTACAGCAGGGTGAGTGTGCCATACTCATCCGGTGCTGTGGGCTGTAGATGCTCAGAGGACTGCAGAACGCACTCCCTAGGGGGACAGAGACATGCAGAGCTCGACAAATACAGACATAACTTTCTAAACTCTTCAGGCATCTCACCGGGAGTATCTTTTGCTCAAAGACCTCCTTCTGGGAGTCCGTGATCCAGCACATGAAAAAGTCACATGGCTTCGGTGTGCAACCAAATAGCAGGAAACTGCACATTAATCCACCCAAGAAACAAATCTACGCAGAACAGGTTTTTCATTCAAGATGCTCAACCATTCTGCGCCTGGGACAGCAGACGGTAGTAAGATGATGGATTATGACCATTGGTAAAGAGAAATTGGTCTTAAAACGTAAGCAGTTAGTCCTTGCTATGTCAGGTCATTTAGGAATGTAATTGGTGAAATGTTTCTGAAAGCTGAGCCGCGTAACTATTCTCTATATATAAATAAATGAAGAACACAACCGAGAAGGAAGCCAATATACACGAAAGCAAAGTTGAGATATGGGGGTGAGGAAAGAATACACACACACATTCACATGCACACACACAGAGAGAGAGAGAGANAGAGAGAGAGAGAGAGAGAGAGAGAGAGAGAGAGAGAGAGAGAGAGAGAGAGAGAGAGAATGCCATCAACCTCTTGAGAAGCTGTACCCAACTACAATTGATCCTAATGCATCTTTAGACTTTTAACGCCATTATATATTTTTTTTTAAATCTGAGCACTCATATAGAATTATGGGTTTAGGCTCAGATATATAAAATTGAAAGCAAAAGTAATTCCAAGAACCAGATTATTGCTGTAAGATTTTTAGAGCACAGCTAAAATGTCATATATTGGCCTGGCTGTGGCCTGGAGACTGATGATGATGGCTCCTTAAATGATAGAATCACTGTAAGTCGTATCTACAGCCGTTTCCACCCTCATTAGCACACTGCTCAAAGATAACTAGCGGAATATGTTTAATAGTGACTCAGAGCCCAGCAACAGTGCTGTCGCTTGCCAGGAATATACCCAGCAGGAGTATGCAAGGCCATGTGGGTAGCAAGAGACAGAAATTCCTTCCACTAGAACTGAGAGCTGCCAGTACTTGCTGTGAAAAACATTTCAGTGCACCTGGTTTAGTCTTCGTAATTTGTGTTCCATGCTGTAACTGTCTCTGGCTCCAAGGCAGGATTGGTTTGGTGTTACCCAGAGAGTCCATCTATTCAGTTGAAGGCGGGAGCTCCTTTTGCACAACTTCACTCTGTCTGGGGACCTAAAACTGTATCCTACAGCCCTGCCTGCCTGCTTCCAAGGACTTAATTGTTAGCTGTATATATTGGAAGGAAAAAGTTATGCATAAACAGCTTCTGATTAGTAGGAAGCCTGAGTTAGTTGAAGTATAAAGGAAACCTTAATGAAAAAGTCCAGCTATCTGCTTAGTAGCGGAAGATGACTAGGAGGGCTTCTCTGTCACCTGTCACTGGTTTAAGCCAAAAAGCCATAGGGCAAAAAGGAACGGGACCCTGCAGACCAGGGGTCAAACCCATTTCCAGAGCAGGCTCCTTTGCAACTTGTCTCTTGAGAGATATTAGTTGCTGGTTTTGTTTTGTTTTTGTTTGTTGACTTAAAAAATCATGATGCGCGCGCGGCTCCCGTGGGGATCAGAGAGTTGTCCACACTTGCGTTTTCACAGCTCCGTGAGGGAACTGGTCACAGAGACTCTCTGGGTTGACCCTCAGAGCACGGGCTAGGCTTCCTGAAATGCCCCCACTGTCAGTTATCCCCCCGCCATGCATAATGCAGAGCACGCACTCTGACTCCTAGCGGGGTGATTCGGAGTCAATATTTCAGAAAGTGAGAGAAGGGACATCTCGCTTCATGCTCTCTAACCAGCGCCGTTTCACACTTAGATCCGAAGCTTCGCAGGCATCACTCCTTTGGCACGTTTTTCTTCCGTGGAAGTGACTGGAGGTGATTTATTTCTATTACGGTTTATTTTCCCCAGGGGAAATGTCACCCGTCAGTGCATTAACAACGTCTTTGCTCTGTACTGTTGCTGAGGGGCTGGTGGTGAGGGGGAGAAAGAGTGTTAAGACTACGGCATCCTAAATCGCATAGTTATAAACTCTGTCCATTCTGCTTGGTATACACAGATAATATTTTCACTTGCTTCTCTCTGTCATAAGGCAGGGACATACAAGCCAATGTGTGTGAAACCAGCTGTTAACCTGGATGGCACTATGAAGGTTTGGATAATACATTCGTTTCACTCATGTCTGGAAATCCTGCTTCTCCTGTCTCCTCATGGATCTGCTGTTCCCTGGCTTTTGCTGGTGGCCCTGACTCCCATTCCAAATATTTCAAGCCCCGTTCTATTAAAGCTTTCCTTTTATGTTCCCTAGTAGTTCTGTCCCTCGATAAACCAAGCGAGGTGTTTCCTGTGCTCATTTTGTTAGTAGTCTTGGCAGGCCAGTATATTTCTCTTTAGGAGGATGCATTCCCATTTTAAGACAGGCTGCCTGGAATATTCTTAATATGTCAATTAAAATGGTTTTGTATCAGGTGACTTGATATGGCCTAAGGGGAAAACTTTCTCAGTTAGTGTGTTCTTCTAAAAACTTCCCAGGGGAAAGTTATTTCTGTGAGCCAAGTTGTGGCAGGCTCTGTTGGGTGTTTCAAACACACTGAGTTCGTCTAGCATGTTAAGATCAAAACTCAGACTCCTGGGCCCCACTGAAGATTCCATTCCCAGTTGTTCTACTGAGGTGCTTTGGTGACCTCACAGTCTTTAGGTGCCCACTGCTCTAGAATTAGCTACAGATCCTTCCCTATGATCATTTACAGACAATCTGGTATATCAGTAATCATTTCCCATTGGGAGTATCATGGACACTTTGCTCATAAGTGTGTGGGCTCTCAAGGAGGGACATTATCCCAACTTAAAAGAAAAAGTGTGCTTCTTCTGTGACTAAATGAACGTCTGTAACAGATAGAGATGACTTACCCATTAAAAAAATAGAACTCTTTGCTTCACCGAGGATCAAATGTCTTTTTCTTTCTGTGGTTTACCTGGGACCTTGAAAGAACAGCAGCAGCAGGGAACATCGAGCTACTGTTCTAACACCATTAATGCACAGCTAGCTGATTGGGTTTCCATTTCTGTTTCAAATTATCTTTAATTTTCCACTGAACCCCCTATTTAATAAACATGCAGAAAGAGTTACTTAAACAGTAGAGCTTTCCAAAGACCCCCCTGTGCCACTGTATGTCACACAGCAGATGAAAGAAGCCTTCTAGTTCTGAGCATCCTTCTCTACAGTCACAAGGTGGGGAGATGGGGGTTACAAGGGCAGTGTTTCACTGACACACCCCCGAGTTGGAACACGGGCATTTTCCCTGTGAATGAAAGTAAAGAGAGAGAGAGAGAGAGAGAGAGAGAGAGAGAGAGAGAGAGAGAGAGAGAGACCCATCCTACAAACACTGAGGTCTACTGAACCATGTGCTCCAAGCAGCCAGAGAAAGCAAGTGTCTCACTTCAAAGAGGTGGGAAAACTTTTAAGTGTGAATGTCAAAAAGCTAGGACCCTGAGTTGAGAGAGAAGGGCATGTACTTTTTTTCAAAGGAGTATGGTGTTTTCTTTGCAGTCTTCATGAGTGCCTCATTTTGAGTGGAGGTAGCTTCCACTTAAGGGTCTCCAAAAGCAGCCAAAGGATATAAAGATGCGTGCGCGACTCTGCAGCCCTTTCATTCCCTTGGGCCAGTCAGTCATTACACTCGAAGCCCATTCTCTCCCTGCTGTATAAATTGGCCCCGGGGTATAGTATTTGACACAGAAAGCCTCAGTCCCAGAATATTTCTCTCAACTCAATTTTCCTTAAAATTGGTCTTGGCTATTAAGGTGAAGACAGAAAATATAACCCCAGTGAGGGGGACACATTCACAAGGACGTCTGCCACTCAAAGGGACTGCATTTCCTCAGGCAAATCTCTCATCCATAGAGGATTCAAAGGCCGCTGTCCATAGAAGAACACCTGGGCAGCAAATTTGGGAAACTGCTCGCAGGTGAGTTCATGGAATTTGCTACAGAGTTCTACATTGGAGCAAATTGGAAGCTGTTCCCTGGGGTCCACTTACATGATTTAAAGTTTCCACTGACTTACAGAAACAAAGTGGGTGATGTCGTGGGTCAGTGAGTACACTGGAAAATCATTTCTTTAAAGAGGATTAGAAAAAAAACCACTCTAAGACCTATAAAATATAAATAGAGTGAAATCTTTGCGCCTTTTGGAATTTTGGGCACAGGCTTGAGTTTTTGCTAATGGAGGTGCTTGGGCCACTTCTGGGTCTTAGCTGCGCTGCCTCCCCCTGGGTGGTGCTCACAATCAGAACTGTTCTATATATATGGTGGCTGGTATTCTGAGGACTCGGGAATCCCAGGAACATGCCCAAAGGAAAAAGGCACCAAAATGGAGTTGGTCATCAAGTTTCTGAATGGATTACTATAGAAAGAATTCCGTAACGGTGATTTTCACATGATCTGACAAAGGCCCTTTTCTAGTCAAAGTTCCTCAGAAAACAGCGCTGCTCCATTGGCAGTAGAGACATTTAAATGTTTTGTTACTTTAAGGTCTGCCTGTGGTGTTTCAGTGCATGGCTAACTGCCCCATCACCAATTACAATACGTGACTTTGGGAGAGATTGCGTTCTCCCTTTTAGAGTCTGGTATCTCTGTTTATCTGCCACATCAGATGCAAATAACAGCAGAGCTCCTAAGTGAGTCGAGTGTCAGAGAGAGTCCTCCAATTAGTCATGTGACAAGCATTTTATGATGTGACTAATGCAAGCCAAGCACAATTCTCGAGGTGGGACTGCAATTGTGACCCCCAAAGGCACTTGTGGGGAGATAAAATTGATTAAAAGTCCCAGTGAAAGAGTAGAATCTAGAGAGAAGGTGTTCAGCTGATGTAAGAGCCCGTGGGGGTTCTCCATCTGGGCACGGGTGCATTGACAAGTGGGGAGAGCTTCCTCGGAGAGTGGGAACAGCTTCTGTGCCAAGATAGCGAAATCACTGCAGAAAATGGATCTAGATGAAGCTTGTTGAAGAAAAGCCCCGAGAATCTGTGAACCTGGTGTCTTCCTGCAGACGAGCTGACAATCTACTCCTCACTCTGTTTCAGAAACTCTTTGCTCTGTAAACCCACCATCAATTTATTTATTCTCATTATTTCCTTTTCCAAGTTATTATTCTTTTTAGTTTCCAGTGTGTGTATTCATTATAGGGTGTACAGTGTCACAAAAGGACATGTATATGTGTGTATGTATGTATGTATGTATGTAGTACAGTATATATATATATATGTGTGTGTGTGTGTGTGTGTGTGTGTGTGTGTATGTGTGTGTAGTACATTCCATCCCCTTTCTAACTAAATATTGCATTTAAGATTTTTAATTTTTATCACAGAAAAGTAAGAGGGCCCAATAAGAAACGGAAGTAAACTTAATTGCCGTGTCTCTGTACTGAGAATTGAATGTGAGGGCTGGGACTTCCTTTGACATGAACTTTAAAAATTAACCTAACCTCGCTGAACCAACTTTCAAAAATGAAGGTCAATTGTTCCTTCCTTCCTCCCTATTAGTATCTTTAAGATATCCAAAGAGATCACAGATTTGGCATCCACCACAAGATGTGGCATGTGGCAAGTTATCAATAAATAGCCGATGCTGTAAAGAGGCAAGTACATAAAGAAAAACAGAGCAGAAGAGGTGGATCGATTAAGCAAGTGCTTGTCATGCAAGCAGGAGGACCTAAGTTCAATCCTCAGCACCCTACATAATGTCAGGCCACGATGTTTCTACTCTCCACCTGGTGTGACAGGGACAGAGAATCACAGGACTCCTCCCTGACATGGTCAAGGTCAGTGAGAAAACCAGTCTCAGAATAAGATGGAGAGCTCCTAAGAAATAAACCCTATGGCCGTCCTCTGTCCTATACACATACAAGCACACATGTGCAAACATGGGATCATGCATGTCTCCCCCAGAACACACAATAAACACTACAACAAATGAGTCCCTACTATCCTGAAAGATGCCATGGTAGAATCAACCATGTTATTTCACGAATGAAAGAATCAACTTGTCTCCTACAGAAGGACAAATCCCTATCTAAAGGAAAAGGAAGAGCCAAGTTCTACCTGTGGCCCTCATCCTGCTTGGCTTTTCTCACCCTCACAGTCTCTGTATGCTACTGGCAAGATGGCAATATTGGATAGTGATTCCCTTGAATTCTTCTTCTCACTAGTATCTTGGTGTTAGTGAGTGTCTGTCATACAAGCAGATGGGAAACCTAGAGGAACAATAAAACACCTGTCATCGTGGGACCCTGAATCAAACTCTTCGCATCTTGCCTTGGGAGCATCATTTGAGATAATTGTACACTTCCGATGGACACTATGGAGTAATCATGCTCAATGGACCGAGTACAATTTATTTAACAAAACTCCAGATCCAGTTTGGTGTCTCTCCCATTCTGCCCTTGACTCTTGTGTCTTCCTTCTGTTTCCTGCCTGGAGCAGCATCCATTTCCTCTCGTGGGTTTTGCTCTCATTTTCCATCTGCTTGTCTCTCACTTCCCCATATATTGTTTTGCCTCTACACATTGCTGCGGAACCTTCACCAGAGATCCTCAGAGCTCAACTGGTTGTTGCTTCGTGGGCTTTGTAAAACATCCATCATTATTTCTGTGAAAGGACCAATTAGCTCCCTACAGCCCCTTTCTAGCTTATAACACAGGGCTATGCTGTTCATGGTTAGTTAAGGACAACAGGAAACTAATTGTTTCTTGGTAGATAAGGTGGCAAACTCTTTTTATGATGCTCATACACTCACATCCTCTTTTTAAAAAACACATTTTTTTTTTAAAAAAAATTCTTGGCTGATTACCATCCTGCCTGTAATCCATTCTTACGGCAAGAAAGGTGCTGTCAAGGCAGCTACAGGCTAAGTGGGATAATACAGTGCTTTTTGACACCTTTCATTGTGAGCTCTGGCTTCCTTAAGCAATGGAGACAGCCTGCATCATTATTTTTAAGGAGAAAGATGTCACTGTGTGGCTGAGTTTGTGTTCACTAATGGGTAGATTGAGAAGCTATCATTTTCCATTTCCCTCGGATGGAGTCTGAAGAGATGGCTATAGCAGAGTGGACCCTGTTTCTCATCCTCTCTCTCTCTCAACATGCAGGTATTCTACACGTGATACTGTGTATAAACAATGTCCTCACACCCACCTGTGACTTTGCTAGCCCACAGTTAACATCAGCAGGAACTGTGAATGAGCATCAGAAATCTTGGTGAAAACATGAAAAGCAGGTCACATGTGCATATAGATTTAAATATGTTCATATTGTTGGGCAAAAATACATGCATACTGTTGCCATTATGGAAGTAAGTATGCCTACTGAAAAATGCAATTTTGTTCCATAAATTCCAATTATTTATTAACATTTGCTGGTTCTGCCTCTATAACATGTCTCTGCCTATGCTGCCAGCAATACACAAAAGACGTGTTTTCTTCTGGCACTCAATAGATTGTAGAACTGCAACAAACATTAAGCCACCACAAATATGGTAATTAAAAGCTGAAAGAGAAGCTTGTAGAATTAATTAGCACTACATTTTAAAAGAATAATGGTTATTTTAATCAAACACCACACACACACACACAAGGTCATAACCCCTTTCTACCTTGTCTTCCTTATCTTCCAGTTTTTTCCTCTTCCATTCCCTTTTCTAGTGACTATCTTTCTTTTGCTCATTTGGGATTTATTCTATAACTTATTTTGATTAGCAAAATTGTTTTTGTCTTATTATGATTATCTCCCCCCCCCCCGTGTGTGTGTGTGTGTATCCTTAAGTCACATTTTGAAGTCTCATATCTTCTGCCTTGGTCAAGCTTTCAGTCGCTTCAGTTCTAAACCTGTCCTTGGTCTGTCCTACATGCCACTCCATTTACACATGCCTTCAGAGACTCTTTTCTACCCTATCTACTTGCACCTACCTACACAATTCCCAATTGCCCATGGGCTCCTATTTTAGCTTCAAGTCCAGTAGTGGAGACCTTCATTAACTGCACACATCCCGTCTCTCAGTCGCAGCTCATCGGCACAGCTCTATTCTTGCCAAGGCTTTTCTCTAGCACCCCTCATACTGTAGCTTTATTTCCTTTCTCGTGCGATAGGCCGCATGCACAGAATATGCTCTTGACACATAGCCAGGGCACAGGTGTCATTTTCACATGAGTGGCTCCAAAAATTCTACTTTCTGGAAGTGTTCCTGAGAGCTGGCACACTGTATAATGGCAACAGTTTATTTTATATATCACCCTTGCTGGAACAAAATTTGTATTGCAGTTTTCTTACTTGATAACTTTTCTCAAGAAATTCCATACATGTATCTTTCTATCCATTTTCAAATATAAATTAATGGAATTTTGCAGTTTTTATTCATTATATGTAATTATTTCTAATTCAAAAATATCGTACATAGTTTACTTTATATAGGTAAGAACATATGTAATGCATTCATAGAAATTTCTTTGATCTCCATGACAAGTAATTCTAGGGCCCCAGTAACTCAAATTTCTGATATCAAATTTATTTACTACTATGTACTATATACTGTGGATCATTTTCAAATTACTCATAATGCTACATACAGTGTAAATGCTCTATAATAGTGAAACTTTATTATTTCATTATTTTCTTATGTCTCTAAAGAACAACAACATCTGAAAAGATGAGTTTAACATGTCATAAGTTCTAAATGATATTTTTCTGGAAAACCATAAAAAAATACTTTCCTCTGTTCAGAGAAGAATCCAATGGAGACAGCTGGGAGAGCCATGGTTGGCAGCCAAGCTGTTTAAATCTCCACCAGAAGTCTACTCCCTTCAGCTGTGGGTTGTCCAACTTGTGCTATTGCTATTCAGAATATGAACTTAATAAGGGATATGTAATGCATCGCACAAATTTAGCTCAGAAATTTAGCCTGAGTGGCTGGAGAGTGACTTAAGTGTTTAAGAGCACTTGTTGCTCTTCCCGAGGACCTTGTACCCAGCACCCACATGTTAGCTCACAACTGTAATTCCAGCCCAGAGGACCTAATGCCATCTTTACCTCTGTAAGTACCAGTTCTGTGAGTGATGTATATGCAGGGAAAACACTCATACATATAATATAATAAAATAAATAAATCTGTAATAATTTTTAAAGAAATCAATTTGAGTTAATATGCTCACAAAAACCTGGTGAGCAATCATTCTCAGAATTTACAAAATATTTTTCTATTTATCTTGCTTTCTAGTCCTGTTGCCCAGTGGGAAGTTTTCAACTTTAGGCGTCCATGGTTAGAATGATCACACCACACTTTGATGTCTTTCCTGTGAACGAGCTTCAAGCTATATCCACTGCGTTATCAATGCTTTGTGGATTGTTTTTAAATAAAATAGTATTAGTCACTGTCCAAAAGTAAAGAAAATATAAACAAATATTATAGTCAAGTACAATCTTCAGAGCACATATAGCACACAGAGTGGGTGTGACTAGTGCCAAATTGCCACTGCTGTGGTCTGAGATCTTGGCAAGGAGGCTATGTAAAAAGAGACACTAAAAGTCTGAGGATGTTAGCTTTGCAGGAGGAAGCTCTTTCACAGTTATCCTGGGAAATTACAGTTTAAACTTATGCCCTAAATGCTGAAATGGACATGATGTATTTGCCCTTGGAAAAGAATACCTTCCTCTTACCTTAACCATCTTAAGCTGCTACTTCTCACATAGCGAAAATCTACCATATTTCAAAAGTCAACGTGAGTGCCATTTTCTAATTCTTTGTTCTTTCACCTCTAGCTCCACCCACAAAAATAAATCAGATCTGAGGCTGCTTCTGCGGCATGCTCATGCTCCCACCCTTGATTTACTCCCTCTACTCTAATTTATTTGTTGACTTGCCTGTTTCCTTTTGATTTAGTTATGTTATTCCCTGTCCTAAATCCTCAACCATATTGCTCAGATGCTTCAACTCTCCATTAGAAAAAAAAAAGATTTTTTATTGGGTCTATCAGTTTTTAAGTCATTTATAACAACGTGACAATGTCATTAAATGTGGAAACAAATAAAGGGTACTGAGAACAGACAAACAGAACTGGTCAGAAAAACTCGTATAATAACTTAGAAAAAAAAATAAAAACTTAGAGCGCTCTGAGGCACGTGTCCTGTAGGAGAACTGGAGAGCTCTTCAGTAATGTCTGTTCCTCGTGAACAGGACTGAATGACTGCCACTGGAAAAGCCTTTCAACATGTTTGCTCATAGAAAACCAAACGATTCAAAGCAGAAGCCACAGGCATTCCTAGTAATAAAGGAAAACACGAGTGACTGTTAGCAGGTATGTGCGAGCCTGCAGCAGGTGGGGCTTGTTTCCACGTGCGATGAAGCCCTTCATTTTCAGTCTTTAGAAGCCTAAATAACTTGTCGTTTTTCCACACATGCTTGTGTAAGAAAAACCCTACCACTGACAATCTCACAATCTCTCTCTCTCTCTCTCTCTCTCTCTCTCTCTCTCTCTCTCTCTCTC
>NW_026067944.1:27364935-27373239 GCF_014885135.2 Alexandromys fortis
GTAAATTAAGCTAAGTATACAACACTGCAAAATAATTATAAATTATCTTTTCAATAAAATTTATAAAGATATATCTTCATAAACAAAAATAAATTAAACTCTGTTTCTAGTTTGCATAGTAAGTATTAGGTAAGGGTCTAAGCTTTTTATCACATAGACATTTGTAAAGAAAGGACCACATGCAGGCAATGCCCCCTTCTCATTGCTGTTGAATATTCATGATGAACTGACACTCCTTAAACATGGATGTGCAACTGCTCTGTAGATTGCCAAATGTTTGATATTTATTTCAAGATACTTTAAAGGAACTTTCCCCTTTAAAATCGACAATACAACTGCAATAGTGAACAACAATACTGAAACCTCAGAGGTCATCGACTTAATATTGATTGCATGCCTCTGTTACAGTAAGGTGTGTGAACTAAAATCCAAATAAACAAAAAGTGTCTCTTTAAGATCTAAATAATTTAAACATTAGTAGAATAGATTTGACATTTTAGCTTTTAACACTATATATGTTCACATATGTATACATAATATATACATGGTAATCTGTCATAATCTAATGAGTTATATTTTATTAAAAGACAAAATGTAAATGTATAATTTTTGACATCATAATTTCATCAATAATTTTACATCAAAAACTCAAAGAAAGTACAACCTTTAATAAAAAAGCAAAATTTTTATATTGTCATCATTTTAAAAAATTTATGTATTTTATGTAAATGACTGTTTTGTCTTCAATATTCCTCACTTGTTTTGTCCTACATAGCCTCAATTAACATATGATAGTCTACTGGGATTCTTAAATAGAACTTTTACCTATCATACCTTCTCTGGCTTTGTTAAAATTGATGCTGTCTCACTAAAGCTCTAGAAAGACAATTTTTGTTATCTGCTTGTAAAATATAAATATTGGGGACTTATTAAGGTTTCCAAGTTTCTGTGATAGCCAAGGGGGAGTTTTCAATGCTCTCAGAGATGTTTTACAGCTACTTGATATCTTTGATCTTAAGTTAATCTTTCGAAGACACCCCTTGCCACTGTACGGGAAAATTGTATTCTTGGCAGGGGTATGGAAAAACATGCTCCTTTTGTATAGAACTTGGCTGACTCATTTGTACTCACAAATCTAGGAAAACTTCAATATGAAATTTAATAATTTCTTCCACATTCATACTTATTTTGCAATTTTATACCCTTGATGAACCACAATAGAAAAATGGCCTTTCAATCTCCATTTCTTGAGATTGTTGACACATTGTTTTTACTTTTAAGCTAGGAAGTATTTTAAAAAATGAATTAAAATGGGAAGAGCAAATTATTTACTATGCCAAATTCTTACCAGAATGAGTGTATTTTCTTATCCTCATCTTCTAGAACCCATGGGAATTTGAGAATTGCATGCTATATCTCTGTCTATGTTTATGCAGCAAATAAACAGTATGCTATGAGATTTAAACTTATATAATTGGGATAAAACATTGGTTCAACAGCACCAACTCCAAGTTTGAAATTGGTTGTTTTGAAACTGTTAAGTTTTCAAATTAGCTAAGTGGTGTCTGGCAGAGCAGAAGAGAAAGGTAGACGAAGATTCAAAAGAAATAAATTTAGTAGGTTAATTTGACAGGAACATAGAACAGATAGTTGAATGCATGGTTCAGTGCTCATTTCTAAATTTATAAGAGTATTTACTATATATAAGAGACTAAAATATTCTCCAAATAATCAAAATAAAAGTACATTAATTAGAAAATTGAACAACTTTGACGCAGGCATATTTTGCATGTCTTATTAGTTTGGATTCAAAATGGCAGAAAAGGAAAAGAAATCTCAATATTTTCTGGTTCTACTCAAACCATTAAATGATATTTGAATTTTAGAACTCTGTTTAAATTATTTAAATGAGCACAACCACTATATCTGGGATGAAACACTATCAGTTGTGCTGTAGGCACCTGTAATGTTATTTATTTAAATAATTATTTATTTTATAGGGAAGGAATGCAAACTCCTAATCCCAGAGTTCTGCCACAGAGAACTTCCCAGGCCAAGTAGTTCAATGAATTTACTAGCTTCATATTTTTTCAGATATGAAGTAAAATTGCAGTCCCTAGTATGTGGAATTTCAAGGGATATCTTTAAATTTGTCTTCTACTTTTGAAGCCCAAATAAATACTGTTCTATCTTTTGTCATGTGTTCTGTGTAGTCCAAAGAATGATTTGGATGGATGAATTTACATGGTAAAATAATGAACAGCCAGACGTGATTGATTGATTAGAGAGAGAGAGAGAGAGAGAGAGAGAGAGAGAGAGAGAGAGAATGGATGATAAAAAACAAATCACCATCACTCACATTGGGAGCTTCCTGTGGCTGAATACGAAGCTTCTGTCGCTGTATGTACTTCTATATCATGAGACAAACAATAGTTACATTGTTTGAAATGGATTTACCTTCTAGTTATTTTCAAAGATTCAATGTTTTTACTCTTGAACTGGTTTTTTTGTTTTCTCCCCTCTCTCACAGGTTTGGGAGGGAGGGCAGCTTATTCTCAAACAAAGGGTTCTGGATACTACTTCCACAAAAGCATGGTGGGTCTTAAATTTGTATAGGTAACCTCTCTTCTATAGTTACCTTGTCAGTAAACTCAAGCAACTCAAGACAACTCATCAAAAAATGTATATTAGAGGAGGCCAAATAATATCCAGAAAAGGGGAATTCCTCCAGGATACAATATCTTTTTTTTTAAATCAATTTTGATTTTCATTTTTGAAACAGTTTGGTATTGACTTTTCCTTCACCATAGTTCTTTTCATGTGACGTGAGCAGTTTCTACACAGCTCTAAAGGTAACTGCCATAAGAAAAGGACAAATAATCCACACGCTCTCTTTCTGGTGTGGGATTTTTCTTTCTTTTAGTGGTGCAAATGTCTTCCAACAATCTCTAAAATGATTTTCCACAGGAAGAAAAGGGACTACACAAGTATTGTTGAGGAATTGTGGGATCATTGTAGTGCAGAACTGTAGGAAAGGTCATGTCAGTTATCTTGAAGGCAATCTAGGTTACTATTGGCCACACATTTAGGAATGTATACATGATTTTATGCATTTAGGACTTGAAGGATAAGGCAGGAGTGTTTGTTTGTTTGGTTGGTTGGCTGGCTGGCATGCTGGCTGGCTGGCTGGCTGGTTGGTTGGTTGGTTGGCTAGCTGGTTGGTTGGTTGGTTGGCTAGCTGGTTGGTTGGTTGGTGGCTGGCTGGCTGGCATGCTGGCTGGCTGACTGGCAGGCTGGCTGGCAGGCTGGCTGGTTGGTTGGTTGGTTGGTGGCTGGCTGGCTGGCATGCTGGCTGGTTGGTTGCTTGGTTGGTTGCAGGGAAATTTCACCTAACATTTGCTTGTACTATGACTTTCCCCCAAAGCACTTCTAAGTTTTTACATTTCAGGGGAAAAAAAAAAAGTAGAATCGTGCTATTTATAGCCTATTTTTTTCATACCATTAATTCACCAAACATTTTTAAGGTCATTTTTTACGTTTAGAGACTTGTGTTCAATTTTTTCCTCATGTATACCACTTTAAAAGTCATAAAATCCTTCTCTTAATAATCGTTGGAATATGAGTTATGTGGCCTTCCTAATCTCTCCACTGCTTCCAGTCCACCCACTAAGTGCTGTCCATCCACCACACTGTGGAGCAGGTGCTTCTAACAATGACCTGGATTGCAGCAATTGCCCTAATTGCTCTCCCCCATGCTGCTTATTTATTTTCTGAGGCCTTCAATTAACTTTCTTCCCCATAATTAAATGACATTTTCAAAATACTATTTTTTGTGATAATTCCCCATCTCATAAATAATTTCAGAATATTCGCTCTTTCACTGGAATGTTTTACCTTACCATAATGGCCTCAAGTCATCCGACCTCAGCTGGATTTCCTGGTATTTTGTATTAATTTTCCACATAAGCGCCTCTTCTTTGATAGAGTCCTCTGTAGACTATCTGCTCAACATGCCATCCTCTGCCCCAGACTTTTTGCCCATGGCTCATGAAGTTTTCAGACCTGCCATCACCTTCCTATCTCCCTCCACTTATAAACATTAGTAAGAAATCCATCTTCCTCATCTCTGTTTTTCATGATATCTACTCTACTGTTCATGTTTTTATCATTCATTGTGTCAAGTGATTCTTCTTTATTGTGTTGTTATGTAATATTTACTCTAAGTATCATCAAAACAAAATTCTTCAGTCCTTCTATTTCTCTTGTATTTCTGAAATGTCTATCAAAATGCTGACTAGAGGGGGTAATATATGCACAGATGCATAGATGACTAAAACTATTAATGAGATGCTGTAGCTGTCACTAACATATGGATCCCCAGTAAACTGTCATCAGTGTTAAACATTCAAACACTGCTCTGGCAATGATGCCTATCTTCTTAGTACTTAAGAGGACTGGGGCAGGAAGGAAGATCACAAGTTTGAAACTAGCCTGGGCTAAACCTTATCTTAAACTGTGTCTGAAAAAAGAAGCACACAAGTAAACAATAATACCAAAAGCAATATAGTGGGTCTTGCGGTAGACATTCTTACCACTTACAGGTTTGAGATAACAATCGTTGGCATTGGTTCATATCTTTATCTTGTATTTATTCTAAGTTAGTATTATATAGTAAGTCATAACACCATGTTTAATTTTCCCATCATAACATCACTATATTAAGTGTTTGTTTCCATTTTCTTTGGTTTACTACTGGCAAATTAGTAAAGTACCTTCTGATGAGTTTATGCCCCATCCATATGTTCATCTATCTCATTGTGGAGCCTGTAAGACATAAACCTTTGCTTGCCTCTCAGGTATCTAAGGAACAGATTTTTCCGTGTCAAAAATAAAAGAATATAAAAACTATTTATTTACTAGTGTCTAGATAAAATGGAAAATGTTGTTTTAAAGCTAGCAATATTAATATGAATTAAAATTGTTTTACTTGTGTTAAAATTGGTCTTATGGTGAGAAAACATAATGACCAACCACTGACAAAAGTAGTTTTATCGTTCTTCATAAACCTAAACATAGAATTTTGTGCAACTTGATATTTCTGCTCCTAGGTTAGTTCTACAAAGAACTGAAAGAAACAGAAGTAGCTGAGGAGTTAGCTCAGTTGGAAGAATGTTTGCCTACTATACACAAAGTGCTGAGTCAAACCCAAGTTTTGCATAAACTGTGGAGAATGCCTGTAATGCCAGCGCTAAACAGATGAAAACAGGTGGCCCAGATGTTCAGTTTCATCCCTGGCTGTGTAGAAGATGGAGGTCATCATGGAATACATAAGAACCTGTCTCAAAAGAAAGAGAAAAAAAGGCAAAAACAAAAATTCAAGCAAAAATAAAAAAGAAATGCAATATATACGTGTATGAAGACACATATATACATATACCTACATACCACTTATAGTTCAAAGGTAATAGTAATTGATATTGGTTCATATATTTATATTTTATTGTTCAATGTTAATACTATAGTAAATCATAAGGTTGTGTTTAAGTTTCCCATCAAAACACTACATTGTCTGTTTTTTTAATTTTTAAATTTTAAATTAATATTTTAAAAAAAAAAAAAAAAAAATTTTTTTCATTTCACAAATCCATCCCAGTACAAACTCCCTCCCCTCCTCCCATTCCCTTCACCTTCCCCACCACCCCACGCCCCCATCCAGTCCTCAGAGAGAGTAAGGCACATTGCTTTGGGGAAGGTCCAAGGCCCTCCATACTGCATCTAGACTGAGCAAGGTATCTATCCAAAGAGAATAGGCTCCCCCAAAGCCAGTACAAGCAGTAGGGATAAATCCTGGTGCCACTGCCAGTGGCCCCCAGTCTGCCCCGGCCACACAACTGTCACCCTCATTCACAGGGACTAGTTTGGACTTATGCTGTTTCCTTCCCTGTCCAGCTGGAGTTGGTGAGCTTCCATTAGCTCAGGTAGACTGTTTCAGTAGGTGTACCCATTATGGGCTTGACCTCTTTGCTCATATTCTCACTCCTCCCACCTCTCAACTTGACCTTGGGAGCTCAGTCATGTACTCTGTTGCAGGTTTCTGCCTCTGTTTCCATCAGTTGCTGGATGAAAGTTTTTTTGGTGAAATTTAAGATATTCATCTGTCTAACTACAGGGCAAGGGCAGTTTGGGCATTTTCTCCTCTGTTGCTTAGGTTCTTAGCTGGTGTCATCCTTGTGGATTCCTGGGAATTTATCTCCTGCTAGGTTTCTTGCTAGCCCCATAATGGCTCCCTCAATAAAAATATCTTTCTTTGTTCTCATCTCTGTCCTTCCTCCGTCTCTACTATGCTGTTCCCTCAAGTTCTCTTCCCCATCTACTTTTTCCCTCTTCTTCCCCTTCTGTCCTCCCTCCTCCCCCATCCCCATTCCCCCTGTTTTGTCATGCAATCTTGTCTATTTCTCCTTTTTAGGTGGATTTATATATGCTTTTCTTAGGGTTCACCTTGTTACTTCGCTCCTTTAGGATCATGAACTGTAGGCTCAATAATCTTTGCTATACAGTTTGTATACACTCATGAGTCCATTTTCTTTTTTCTACTACTGGCATTCATATATATTTGAGATTGAAGCACAGAGCTGTTGCCAAAGAGAGAAATATTCTAAGAGCCATAGGTCCTTTGTAGTTCATACACTTCATAATAAGCTGAAAGAAGTCAAGAAGCCTTGAGCTGTTTTCTATGTATTCAGAAAAGACAAAAAAGTCTCATGAGAATGGGCCAGTTCCAGGGATCGTCCACAAACGTGTTGCACTCTTGGCTATATTT
Source organism: Alexandromys fortis (assembly GCF_014885135.2). Lineage (NCBI taxonomy): Eukaryota > Metazoa > Chordata > Mammalia > Rodentia > Cricetidae > Alexandromys > Alexandromys fortis. The sequence continues at coordinate 27,371,756 of NW_026067944.1, forward strand.
CCCTAGCTCTTGCCCCTGAATTATCCCACTTCCACTAATAAACAGAGTGACTGTTCTGCAAGTGTCTATCAGTCTTGGGAAAGATGAAATAAATGATATCCATCACCGCAGCTGTTGCTTGATGCTTCTTCCCTCTGAATCCATCCCCAAACATTAATAAAAAAGATATTTAAATGTAAATATCACTTGTCACCTGTTGCTAATCTCTCTTTCCAGTGTCAGAGGTTTTCTCTGAGGAGACAAATCCTTCATGTATTATTTTTTATTAAAGGAATTAGGGCTGGACGATATTTAAAACCTCCAAGATTTTGGTTAATGTTGCTAATTTCCCCTATTGTTTAATAACTTGTACTGTTAATCTAAAGGTTCATGAAAGTTTATGTTGACTAAAGTGGGATACAGCCTACAAGTGACATGATTTTCCTATTTCACTCAATTCAGAAAGAAAATATTTGGGAAATAGAAAAGTATGTCTGAATGTATGTTCCATTTTCTGTCCTAAAATGAAAGATTTTAATAGTACAGTCTAGATATGACATGTGTATTACATACTACATTTATATTTCTATTTTCACTGACAGAACTTATATAGGTCTGTATCATATAAAATTTATACCCTTGAGAGTTGAAACTGGACATAGCCCTAGTTATAAATGCAGCTTTTAGCAGAAACTTTAAAAGAACACTGACATCTTTTCCCATCATGAATGTTCAGTCTCTTCACCCCTGATGTACTTGAAATGTTGGTATCCTACAGCAAGGGCTAATGCTATGCTGGCCAATGTTGCTGATCAGTTTCTTCACCTTTCCCCCTCGGTAACACATACGTACTCAGTTATGGTGATATTCTAATGTGTGTTTCTTTATGTGCCCATATGTAGACTTCATTACAGTCCTATCATGTGACAGTGCCAAAAATATTTAGCCCAAAGTTCTCTTGGGAAAACTGTAATTTTAATGCCCACATCCATATCACATCCATATCACTTTTATCTACTGTCTACTTCTTCACACTCAGTGGTTTGTTGACTGCACCTTTAAGTTGAGTCCATGAACCATAAAGGAAGAATGGGCTGTTGTTAAAATGAAGAAAAAAAGAAACAGTTGATAATGGGCTGTTTGACTGTGTGCCTAGAAATTGCTCAAAACATTTCAACATTAAGGGAATGTTTGAATGGTTCTTTGGTGTGTCCCATGTAGAAGATTAGAAAACAATGGGTTTCTGTAATCAAGATAAGTTAAATTGTTTAAGTTTTTAGACTAATTGTTAGCTGTGGGTAGAGCTGGGCTTCATCATCCACAGCAATCTCACTAAGAAGCCCGCCTACAGGCATGAAGTTGTTTGTTATCTTTTCTGTTCTGAACCTTCACTCTTCTCATCCTTGTCATACTGTTCTACTTTTTTTTTAAATTTATTTATTTATTAAAGATTTCTGTCTCTTCCCCACCGCCGCCTCCCCCTTCCCCCCCCCCCCCCCCACCCC
>NW_026067944.1:27373726-27407556 GCF_014885135.2 Alexandromys fortis
AAAAAACAAGGACTTCTTGAAGTTTGCAGGCAAATGGATGGAAATAGAAAACACTATACTGAGTGAGGTAAGCCAGACCCAAAAAGAGGAACATGGGATGTATTCACTCATATTTGGTTTCTAGCCATAAATACTGTTCTACTTTTAAATGCCATGTAATTACTCCCATTGCTGATTTGTTTGGCATGTAATAATTATATATGTGGATGGATGTAGTGTGATGTTATAATTCATGAATGCACTCCATAGTCATTATATCTGGATAATGGATATTTCTACTTCCTTAAGCACTTCTTTCATTTTGTTGTGAGGATTCAAGCTACTCTATTCATCTCTTTATAAATTCTGTAAAATTTTTGCAAGCACCCCAAGATATAATATTTCTTCCTTCTAGTTATACTTTTATATTGTTGCTTAATCTTTATCCCCTTCTACTCTTTGTCCTTCCTTGCCCCCAGTAGCCACTATTTATTTGGTCTATCTGAAATATATTTTCATATTTTTCTCCTTGCACGAGAACATATTTGTCTTTCTATGTCAAACTATTTCACTTAACATAACTGCATCACACTACTACCACTGGCACAATATTATTATAATATTAGAGCTAACTAGTATTTCATTCTGTATATGCTCCACAATTTAAAATAATCTATTCATCCATTAGTGAGAATCTCTAGTGAATTCATACTGTGTCTCTTGTCAATAATGCTCTGTAATAAATGTAAAAAGTCACATATCCTTGATATATTCCTTTCCTCTCGCTTTGATATGTACAAAACTGGCAATCTTAAATACCAGCAGCACAATTTCTGTAAAAATAAAAATATAGTAATCTGATTCAGATAGCTACAAATAAAAGCTTGTGCACCACAAAATGGGAAAATAAATGATGCATAAAATAGTGTCTTCATTTCAGTGAATAATCTAAAGAAGTTTTCAAAGAAGTAGAAGAGAGAAACCAAAGCATGGAGAGGTCTGTCTTATTTCGGTATTCAGATATCTAATATTCGGACATCCATTTTCCCAAAGTAATTTTTGAATTGGGCTTAATGTAATCTTCATCAAAACATCCACAGTATTCTTTGGAAAACCAAGAAAATATACTTCTCTCAAGATCACGAAATTGCCAAAGACTCCAGATAGCCAAGTCAATCCTGAGCAAAAACAAAAATCAAAAATCTGAAGATGTTGCGAAAAAGCCATAGTAAGACATCAGTGTGGTACCACAATAAAAACAGACAAAGACCTGTGGAGCTGACAAGAGAGCACATGTGTAAATGGACATGTCTAGTGCCAACTGATCCTCACAAAGGGAATAAAAATAGACTTAGAGAAGAGACAGTGTTTTAAATATGTTTTAAGGAAAATTGTACATCCATGTTCAGATGAAACTAGAGCACTATCTCTCAACAGCTACAAAAATTTACTTAAAGTAAATTAATAATCTAAATGTGAGACTTTTAGAACAATGAAAAAAATTACCTCAACTTCTTCCCACCACACAACATCCTAAAGGGTTACTTAACTCATCAATTCCATTCACTGTACAAGCAAAGGCAGTATACAATTCAACTGTGTTTTACAAAAGAACGAAACCTTGCAACAGAATTATCTCCCTACACTGGGGACCAACATGACACAGTGATTCACTTGATTCCAGGAAGAGGGGTGCTGTAGGTTGTGACTGACACTACCACACTTGTCATATGAAGTAAGTTTAATCATAAATCTTAGGGTATCTTTCAGGCAGGTTAAAGTATGTTTTATTGGATTTCCTAGCCTGGGAGAATACTCTCGAATAGAACTAAGCTTAGGAAATATTATTATGGTTAACACTTGATATTGACAAAGTTAACCTCCACCTGATATCATATATCCATCTTTCCTCCTTGACCAATTCTAGCCCCTCATCCACCAAAAAAAAGTATCCATCACCATATAGATAGATAGATATAGATATAGATATAGATATTATATAGTTTGTTCATCTAGAGAGAACTCTGACTAATACACATGTATTACTTTTCTTGTAACAATTTTTGTTAATGATTACTACTTTTATTAAATAAGACTTGGCTATTTCCATTCAACTAACTTAAGAATAAGAAAGAAGTAATTTTTAAAATATATTTTCCCAAATAATAAATTAGCCAGAAGTTAATGATTTTAATAGAGAAGGTAAGAAGACTTCTTCCTGGTGTGAGATGTTTCTATGCCTAGTCTTCCTAGAGTTCTCTTAACCATCTAGTTTTGGCTTTTCAACTTCCTTTTATATTGGAAGGGGGATGGAGAAGAATTCAGTTTATATAGTAGAACCTAATGGAGCCTAAGCTGTCAAGGAATAGGATGTTCCTTCTTTCCTGGTTTGTCCTCCAAGACTTCTACATAGGAAAACTATAGGAAATCACAACATGTAGTAACCATGAGTTAATTGTAATGTTTCTGTGTCTCACTCTTGCCATCATTGAAAACCAAAATTCTGTATTGAGAAATGTCTCAACACTTTTTCCTGACTTCTAATTATCTCTGAAATGGAGACAAAAACTTATTCACTGCTATGAAAATTCACTAAGATATTAAATAACATAAAATCCATAGAGTATAGTAGTTGACCTATAATTGATCTTTGAGGATGTTGTGGATGACTGTCTTATATGAACAAAATTGAGTATGAATGATGACAAAAAGTTAGAAATTCAATAGCTATGCTTAAGAGATATGGTTTCCTACATTAAGAAACTTATATTTTCACTAATTAAAAGAAAGTCAACTCCTGATTTGGACCTTGAGATTTCTGTCCGGTGCTCCAATGTGGGTCTCTGTCTCTGTTTCCTTCATCGCCTGATGAAGGTTAATATTCAGGAGGATGCCTATATGTTTTCTTTGGGTTCACCTTCTTATTTAGCTTCTCTAGGATCACAAATTGTAGTCTCAATGTCCTATATTTCTGGCTAGAAACCAAATATGAGTGAGTACATCCCATGTTCCTCTTTTTGGGTCTGGCTTACCTCACTCAGGATAGTGTTTTCTATTTCCATCCATTTGCATGCAAAATTCAAGAAGTCATTGTTTTTTACTGCTGAGTAGTACTCTAATATGTATATATTCCATACTTTCTTCATCCATTCTTCCATTGAAGGGCATCTAGGTTGTTTCCAGGTTCTGGCTATTACAAATAATGCTGGTATGAACATAGTTGAGCATATACTTTTGTTGTATGATAGGGCATCTCTTGGGTATATTCCCAAGAGTGGTATTGCTGGGTCCAGGGGTACGTTGATCCCAAGGAACTCAGGACCGCGAGGGTTACACCCACACCCTGAGACAATGGGGATGTTCTATTGGGAACTCACCAAGGCCAGCTGGCCTGGGTGTGAAAAAGCCTGGGATAAAACCAGACTCGCCGAACATAGCAGACAATGAGGACTACTGAGAACTCAAGAACAATGGCAATGGGTTTTTGATCCTACTACACATACTGGCTTTGTGGGAGCTAGGCAGTTTGAATGCTCACCTTACTAGACCTGGATGGAGGTGGGTGGTTCTTGGACTTCCCAAAGGGCAGGGAACCCTGATTGCTCTTTGGGCTGACGAGGGAGGGGAACTTGATTGGGGGAGGGGGAGGGAAATGGGAGGCGGTGGCGGGGAGGAGGCAGAAATCTTTAATAAATAAATAAATAAATAAGAAAGTCAAGCTGAAGATACACCAGCCAAAGCCAAATAGGATTAAATTCACTGAACAGTCCCTTAAGCATATTTCTTGATGGTACCTTCTGCATTGTTTATGGTAAGGATTAAATTGTCCCACCGGCTCTTGTTAAGTTACCAAGACACTGAAATGCTGCTTTTGTTCTTCTCCCACAGGCATATCGTCTTACACGCCTTTATTTGCACTTGTAACCCTCTGATACTTTTTAGAGCCATTTTTAGATGGGCCTGTCACATGGAATCAGCCAAATATCTTTTAATTGCACCCAGTTCCCATTTAGAGCCTCTAGTAAAACGCTACCTGCTGATCACTGTTAATCTTAGTAGTGTTCTAAACAGTTAGTGTTCATAGGTTCATTGACAGCACTTATGCCAGAGTTCATGCAGGTTGATGAATATATTTTCTATCTCTTCATTTCATTTCCTTCTTAGATTGTTGATTTGTTTTTCTTCTCAAAATATTTTTCACATGTCTGACTTTGAGATATCAAGTAAAAATATCTTCAGATGATTGATGATGAACGCTTTTTTATGCCAGCACAGTCAGGTGAGTGAGAGAATCTATAAGTTCTGGACCTTTGGTCCTAAAACATTCACAAGAGAATGAGGTGTGAATCACATTACATCCAGTTGAAATTGACTTGCTTCTTCCAGAGTGGTCCTGTAAATTTTGTAGAATAAGGGGTTCTTATTCATTCCCTGCTGTGAAAGATACTGTACTGATAGAGTCCCATGATCAATTCGCCAAGTTCTTGGTTTTGAGTGATTTCTAGCACAGTTATACAGAAAGGAAGAAAGCCAGTGAGGAGAAATTTTGAAGAAAGGTTATGGAAATAGCTGGGCGTCTTCCTGCTGAGCCATCCCAGAACTGGAGTTCTGAATAATGCATGTTCTATAAATCTAAGTGTCCCACGATGCCACACTTTAGAATGGGGAGAGAAAATAATAGCTACTGTCCACACTTATCACCGATAATAAATTGCAGGGCTCCTGTGTGTGGCAGCGATTAATGCAAAATGCAACCCAAAACACATAACTAAATAAATAGATAGTTTGACTTTCTTGGGGGTTATCTTTAGTCCTCCTTACCTCTCTCTCTCCCCTCCCTCCTTCTCTCCTCTCCTCTCCTCTCCTCTCCTCTCCTCTCCTCTCCTCTCCTCCCCCCCCCCCCCCCCCCCCCCCCCCCCCCCCCCTCTCTCTCTCTCTCTCTCTCTCTCTCTCTCTCTCTCTCTCTCTCTCTCCTTTCTAAATAGAAAATATTATTTAAAAAATTTCTCCAACACAAGGGGAGGTGAATGAGTAAGAAAATATATGTGTACACATGTGTGCATAGATATCCTTGCATTTGAATGAAGCAGAAAGTAAGACAGTTGCCAGAGATGTTAACAGGAACAAAGACAGGGAGAAAGAGAATTGATTGGCAGAGAGCTGGCATCTGAAAATTTACTTGAACCAGTGGACTTTAAGGGAGGGTGGAAGTGGGCAGAGTCACTGTACATCTTTGGGAATCAAACACGGGAACCCAACAAGTGATTTTGTAAAGAATGAATTTTTCTTCAGTTAGAGTATGTGAACTTGAACATGAAAAATAACCCCCCCAAACTCTCTTAAGTTAGAAACAATGAAATTTACATAAACTGCAAATAGTGATCATACACTACACTATGCAAATCTTTCAAAAGCTAGGGGATGAAATCTTATCAACCATAACCATTTCCAGCTTTCTTGGGAGACGCTGACTGCAGGGATGTTCCAAAAGGAGTTAGCAGCTACTCACTAGGTTCTGTTTGAAAATATTCTACTAGCTAGTTCATATATTAGCTTGCCTAATATTCCTTCTAACCTTGTGATAAGTATCTGGTTTACTGTTATTGTAAAATGGAAGAATCAGAGAAGGAGAGCCTAAAATTTTTCTCCAAAGACATACATCTGCAAGCAGCAGAGCTGGGACTTAAATCCTCTTCTGCAAAACTCAAAAGCCAGTGTTCTTCCCTCTCTGTGAGATACAACACAGATGCCAAGTTAAATTTTAATAGTGGATACAGGAAACACATCAATAGAAATGACTCCTAATGACATACTGCTTATCCAGAGATTAGTGCATCGATCAACCCTCATCACAGAAGTTTCTTCTTGCAATAGATAGAAATTAATACAGAGAATCACAACTGGACAAATTGCAGACTGAAAAACATTGAAGTACTGAGCTCTAAATGGGTATTTTCATCAAAACCCTCCTCTCAAGATATATGCAGAAGAGGCGGTAAAAAAATTATAAGAGCCAGGGTGGGTGATGGATGACTCATTGGAAATAGTGTTTTCCAGACACAACAGGATTATACATGTATCAACTCACAGAGATGATGCCTTCATGAACAAGACCTGTGCAAGGTCAAACCAGTCAAAAATTCAGCATAGAAAAGAAGTGAACACGAAGTCCCACTCCAAACAAAGAAGCCATTGGGTAAAGGAAAACATCTCTTTTATTTGTTTGTTTGCATATTCCTGTCACTGGGTATATCAATAGTACTCCAGGGAAGGACCCATGCAAATTCTTGTCACTGGGTATATCAGCAGAACTCCAGGACAGGACCCATGCCTAGGAATAGTTGTCCAAGTCAAAATGGACTCCATGCTCCATGAGATCCGTGATATTTGATGTTTTATTTTAGTATTTTTTTGTTTTATTGAGTTTTGTTTGTTCTAATTTTTATTTTTTAATTGAACTTTTTGTTTTTGAGAGACAGAGGTAAAGAACACAAGTTGGGTGGGTAGTAATGTGAGGATGATCTAAGAGGAGTGTAGGAAATAACAGAATGTGATCAAGATATTCTACATGAAAAAATGTAATACACAAATAACAAAAAATAGTGTAAGTCAGTATAACTCCTAACTACATGCATTCTAAATACTTGTCTCTGTCCCTGAAGATAAGTACGGCTCTCACCCCTCATCAAAGAAGCTTTGTTTTGCAGCTGGAGATCATTACAGAAAGCCACAACTTGTCAAAATGCAGAGAACAAATGATCATGGGAGGCCCAGCCCAGACTGATACATCTGCAATCCAAATCCTACACCTAGGCCTCAGAGACAGCACAGAAGAGGGCTGAGAGTGATGGTTAGAGTCAGTGGACCAGGAAGTCTGCTGGGAGGTTGTGCCTTCTAACTGAGACTAGGAGACACACTTCTGAAATCTTTACAATAAGCTGCCTAAGCAATACCTGAACAATTCCAACAGCAGTTGACACCCCAATATAGATGGGCAAGTCTTTACCTAGAGGAAGAACTCTAAGCAGCTGATGACTGCTGGAGGGAAAGAATCGTCTTCCCCAGAGATGAGGCCCTTGACCTCATCATGATAGTTACCTAACACCAAGCAGTCATCCCTAGAAACATATGCATTCAGACAACACTGAACAGACGTGGCACATTGTCTTTATATGTGTATTTATTTGCATGTATGCATGATAACAACAGATAAAGAAGAGGTGGATCTGAATTTTGGAGGGTACATCGGGGTCATGGAAAGGGTAAAAGGAAACAAACAGAGGGGGAAATGATCTAAATTTTAAGTCAGCCCACTTCAGAAATTAAAAATATTTCATGAGACGTATTTATAACGAAGAGCATTGTTATTTCTCTGAGATTCAAAGTTAATAAGGCACCCCTTCTTTTCACTTGTGAAACCTTGCAACCCTGGCCGTGTGCTACGGAATCTGGCAATTATCCTTGAGAGGAAGCAGGACAACAAAAGGGGAAGACCTTTCTCACAGAAGAGGGGAAGGTGCCTAGGGTGCAATCCCAACCAACGTAAACATGTTCCTGCAAGGCACATGGAGCTGCTGGGAAGGTTTTCAGAGCTTGCATTAGTAAAATAATATTGGGCAGCTCTATCATGGGAAACTAACATGGGGCATATACTGGAGGAACAAATGAGGGACAGGAGCGCCCGGGGATCTCAAAACAGGTCCTTGCTCTGGTTCTAACACTTCTGACCCCTTCTGTAATAGTCATATAAAGTGTCTAAGTAGAAATGTTAGCATATATCCAGTATTTGCTTGTTTCGTCTACATGTTTTTTCATTCGGATATAAAAGTGCAAACCTTGAGCCTATTACCTAGGAGGGAAGAGTGAATGTATTGAGGGTTTCCTGTGATAACTGAGTGAAAGGCTATATAACACTTAAAGCAGCAGCTGCTGCACAGGAAAAGCTAAGTGGGTCCTGGAAAAATGGAGATTTATAGGGGATTTTCTCAACTAACCATAAGCATTTGCTTCAGATAAGAGCAGGCGAGGAACCCAGGTCCTTTTAAGTTGGAAAAGAAAGAAAAAAAATGATATACACTTGGAACTCTGCTCCCGTCTCCTTCACTCAGTTTACAATTCCCCAGGGAAAATGATGACACTTCAGACTCTCTGAATCTCCTCGGATTCTAATTGGAGATAATTGGAATGTGGTACCCATAGGATGTAAAAATGCAGCCTATTTCACAAGAATTCTGAAGAGAGTCTCTCTCCGAAGTAGGTACTTTCTCTTTTCACAGCGTGACATGTAGCAACTTATTTTGATCGATGAAATGGTTTTCATTCTAAAGACAGCGTCCTCTTGTTTTCTAGTGGGTTGATAGGGAATGGAGAAAACAGGGTAATTAAAAGTGCTCTGAAAAGTCATCTCCACTGTTTCCGCTGTGTTACAGCTGAAGGTAAAACCTAAGATGCCAGGTCTGCAACCCTTTCATGGAAATACACTTTCTGATGCAGTGGGCTAAGTAATCTGTTCTCAGAAAATACAAGAGAAGTTTCTGCTGGCCAAAGAACTATTTAAGAATATATTTAAATGGACACAACTGTTTAAGTTTTCCTTTCCTGGCTAGACAGAAACTTGATTTGTAAAATATCCCTTGGATTGGTTCTTCCTGTTTACACTAGTGATGCATGCTCATTTGAAGTGTGCATGAAATGTCTGTCTATCTCAACATCGATTTCCTGCTAGTTTAACATTTTACCAAAGGGTTTTCCATCTTCTCTATGCACATATAGGCAATGGTGCTATTAATGCAACTATAGGAACATTAGTTATATATATAAATCAATAGTCAAGGCTTTTTTTTTTTTGAGACAGCGTTTCTCTATAGCTTTAGAGCTTGTTCTGGAACTATCTCTTGTAGACCAGACTGGCGTTGAACTCACAGAGATTCTCACGCTCTGCCTCCTGAGTGCTGGGAATGAAGACATGAGCCACCACCACCTAGCTTCAAACATAAAGTTTTAAATTCAATCTTATGTCACGAGTTTATTAGATTGTATATACTAAAAATCTGCTTAGTGAGATCCAAATCATGGCAGATTTTTTTCATTGACTCATTCTAGTAGTTTTGAAATTGATTAATTAGGGACATCTGTTATCCTCTGCTTTCTCTGTTGTGGGCTTTTAATTGATAGCACTACCAATAAGGAAAGGGTGTGCCAGGCTTCATCAAAACTGACATAGCAAATCCTGTCAAACTTTTTCAATGATAGTTCCATAAGTGTGATAACCATTGAGTGACTTTTGCCTGAGAGAGGATATTTTATTGTAAGATACAATGTTAGGAACATTAACCCATGTTCAGCTTATGTTCAGCTAAATAGAAATTGTAACAAAATTTGTCTAGAGCACAGGAGATGATATATTTGTTAAAGTGCTTGCCACCCAAACATAAAGACCTGAGTTCAAATTCCCAGGACACATATAAAATTCTGGGGATGGGAACCCACACCTGTAATCCTAGTATGGAGGGGGGGTGCTACAGACATATGTAGATGCCTGAAGCTTATGGGTTAGCCAAAATAGTCAAACGGAGAAGCTTCAGTTTCAATGAGAGACTCTTTTCAAAATATAAAAGTGGATGGTGATAGAGGAAAGAAACCAGAGGTCTACTCTACCATGAAATGCGTGTGCATATATGTTCCTATACATATACATGCAGAGAGAGAGAGAGAGAGAGAGAGAGAGAGAGAGAGAGAGAGAGAGAGAGAGAGAGAGAGAGAGAGAAATACAATACACATTAAAATATTCTGGCTATCATCATATTGCAGGATGTAGTAAAAATGGAAATATTTTTATTGTTGTCTCAGTACCACATACCGTTCATTAGAAAGATATATTTGAATGGATGGACTCTGGTTTGTAGTCCAAATAATTTATGCATTTGAACATTAGCAAGTAGACTCAGTAGTTAGGCTCTGAAGTTAAAATTCATTCTCTGCTATTTGTGTTTTACATAATTACTTTTACCCAAGTCTCCTTATCCAAAATAAAGGAGTATTGATGGTAATTACATTACTCAATAAGTGAACATATTTTAAAATTGATTCAGTGTAAGCCATGTATATGTAATATTAGACATAATACATAATGTATTAATAACCATGATTAACAAAATATAATTGTTCATTTTAGTGTTACATTAAATCATAGTGCATTGTTACATTGGGTGGTAAAGATAGTCTATGGATACCTCCACATGAGGCTTTTAGTGATCCTCTGTGTAAAAATCTTTCATATGTCTCACCTATGCCTTTCAACCTCTTTGCTATTTCTAGAGTGCAGCTAAAACACTATGTCAGTGCCTATGGCAGCTCCCATTATATCCCTATTATCTTTTTTTTTTTTTTGCTTTGTGACTTATTCATATTCTATTCCGTTAGGATATGGATTAAAAGAACATCAAATGCTTGCTTTCTAGGATATTGTCACTTTTAGAATGATGTTACCCCACCCCACCCTCCATCACCAGAGTGTTGGTTGTTAGGTGGGACAGATAAAGAAACAACATAATACCTCTCTCAAGAGGCTTACTTAGAGCTCCCCGGCTTCCCTCAGTGATCTCAGGGTACCAAGGATCGATCTTCCCTTGTGTGAAATTACTACCGTATCTTAACCACCAGCAGCAGTGCATGAAGTACCTGCTCACAGTTATCTCTTCAAACATTTATATTAGGCTCCTGTGACTTTACTGACATTAAAAACTGTAAGGAAAACTTTGTAAAATAGTCTTCTTTTATTACAGGCTAAAGTGCCCTGGATAACATTTGAGCCTTCTCTAATTATAGTTGTCATTTCATTCATCTTCAAAGCCATAGATTTCTTAATGTGAATTTGTCTTATATATAAGAAATTAGTCCTGAAAGTATTTTGGAAAAAAATGTTTCTCTTCTATTTTTTTCCATACACACTATTTTTGAGACTTATGCCTTTTTACACTGGGAGTCGTATTAGAATTTCTAGGCATTCCTATATGTAAAAATCTTTGAGTCCTCACACTGAATATCATTAATATTCAAAAACATAATAGCAAAAGGTGCTGAAGAAAAAGTTTTGTTAATTGTCTTCAAAGTCTTGATATTTTCAGATTCCCCTGTGATAATATTTTCTATTTAAACAGAGATATTATTTGTAGCCAGGACTTATGGTATGCAAATGTTGTTCTATATCGTTCATTTGCTTTCTACTTATTGGTCATGAATATGGATGTCATTTATGCCTGCAATTAAAATATAGTCTTGTAATTTACACCTGAATTCAATTACACCCTTAAAATAGGTTCTCCATGGAGACCTTATAAAGTAAGTCTGAGTTCTTTTACTGCCATATTCATGCTGAGCAATAATAGTGACAAGTCTCATTCTCCCATCATCAGATTGTCATGTCATTGCAAAGACGCTCCCAGAGGCATCCCTCTAGGTTCCACCATGCTAACATCCCGTGGTAATATAAGATTCTTGATGGTCACCCATCTTACTTCTGAACTGAAGAAAACAAGCCACAGATTATTTTTCTGTTATTTCTACACCACATTCAGCATACTTCTGTGTTATCAGTACTTGGCAACTCATATTCCCATTTTTCTCCTAAACTTCATGGTCCAGGAAAACAGATATCCATGTAATAAATGTTTGCATGTTTGTTTATAGGATGATGGTGTATACACAGAGGTACACAGTGTGACTCAATATATGAGTGAAGATGAAAAGAATACACTATAAGAAATAACATGAAGAAATGAACAGAAACAGAAAATGAAGCTGTTACTATTCTCAGTACTTGCTTCGAACTATAGTTGTTAAAATGGAAGTAGTTCACGTAGGTAGGAGAAAATAAACATTGCCTTTAATTATGACCATGTAAGAGACATATGTTCAATGCCTGTAATTCCCTCTGAAAAACACTAGAGAGATGCTTGCACCCTTCTTGACATTAATCAGCTCTCTTCTGTGTCTGTCTCAGGGTATATTTATTTTGACATTTTAAAGAAGCACTCCCTTTAGTGGGTTCAGAGACAAACTACTGGAAACCTATTCTGTTTTATTACACTGGAAGTTCATGACAATATCATGTCCACTTCTTCCCCAACTTGCTCCCACTCAACCTCCTCATATTCACAGTGGGAAAGCAAGGCTCTTGTGTTTAAGTCTCTATTACAGTGCAAACACCACATATCTTGGTAATTTTCACTGCTGAGTTTTCATTTCTTGGAAAGAAAAAAAAAGTCCAATATGATAAAAAGAAAATAGACCATGTAAAGTGAGAAATAAATATGATTTTGCTATAAATAAAATTACAATATTGATTTTATTTCCAGCCTCCTTCCTGACGAGAACAGGTTTCTGACTGCTCTTTTTCTTCATTCTGTAGAAAACAAACAGAAATTCCTATGTTATTTATTTTATTTTTGATTATGTTTGCATATGCCTGTGTGTTGGTATGATCATATGGACACAGTTCCCCATAGTGGCCAGAAGATGGTGTCAGGCTTCTTGGAGCTAGAGTCAATTATGTTCATGAGCTGACAGACACTGTTGGTAGGTACCAAACTCAGGTCCTTTGCAAGAATAATAAGCTCTCTTAATAATGGACCATCTCTCCAGACCCCAATTAGGTTTTTTTAAAGATCAGTGAGGAGCTGGATGGAGGACTCAGTCAGAAAAATACACCTATCCTGAAAGCACAAGTTCCTGAGTCTGACTCCAGAATCCATGTAAAAAACAAAGCTGGATGTTGTAACAAGCATTGTAAATGCAGCTTTTAGAAAGTAAAGTATAGCAGATGTCTGGGCTTACTGGCCAGTTGGAATGGTCTACTTCTAGAAGTCCAGGTCAATGAGAATTATGACTTTAACCAAGCTCTGGAGGAATGATGCCCCAGGTGGTATTCTCTATATCAACATGCCTACATGAACATATACATCAGCACATGTACACACATGCATGCACACACACACACACACACACACACATACACCACAAACACACACCAAGGTGTGTTGTCAGGGTTTCTGTCCTGACCGGTTCCTGCAATCATTAAGTCCCAAAGAAACCATATATAAAGAGGTCTATATTAGTTATAAATTGATTGGCCCACTAGGCTTCCTATTAACTCTTATAACTTATATTAGCCCATTATTCTTGTCCATGCTAGCCACATGGCTCGGTACCTTATTCAGCAAGGCAGTCACATCATACTTCTTCTGTGGCTGGGTCCGGACTGCAGACTAGGACTTCCTTTTTCCCAGAATTCTCCAGTTCTCATTGACTCACATCTACTTCCTGTCTGGTTGTCCTGCCTATACTTCCTGCCTGGTTACTGGCCAGTCAGCATTTATTTAAAATATATTTGACAGAATACAGACCATTGTCCCACACCAAAGGTGGTGGTCTCTGGTATATCAACATACCTACATGAACACATACATTAGCACACATACATGCATGTATGCACACACGTACACACACACATACACACACAAAAACACACCAAGGTGCTGTTCTCTGGTATATCAAAATGCATACATAAACATGCATACTAGCACACATACATGCACAGAGAGAGAGAGAGAGAGAGAGAGAGAGAGAGAGAGAGANCTGATTAGATATTTGTCAGCCTGGCACAATCTATGGTTAACTTCGAAAAACAAAATGAAAAAAGAACTCAAGTGAGACAGGGCCTCCATCACATTGTCTAAAGAGGCAAGACTGGTGCTGTCCTTAGGCAGGTACTCCCAAATAATGAAATAAAGCTGTACAGTAAAAAACACATCTCTCCTGCATGGTATCTTCTCTAATTCCCACCTCAAAGTTCCTGACCTACTTAAGTTCCTGCCTTGCTTTCTCTCAGTGACAGACTGTGTTCTGGATGAAAGAGGCAAATAAACCCTTTCCTCTCAAAGTTACTATTTTATCATAGTAACAGAAATCTAACTAGAAATCTCTCTCTCTCTCTCTCTCTCTCTCTCTCTCTCTCTCTCTCTCCCTTCCTCCCTCCTCAATTATACCTGCTAGGCCTATTTTGTGAAAAGCCTAAACTGTCTTTCTACTTTTTAAATATAAGTAAGACCGCCATACTTTTTAGTAGATATACCTTGACTGGTTTGTTTTTCTGTCTTTGTATTACCAACTGTCTTAGATTCATTGTACTAATATAATAAAATACTCAATACTGGGCAATTTAGAAGCAATGAAAAATAATTTTAAAAGTCATATAAGATGTGCAGTTCAAGTTAAACTATTGGCATTCTCTAATTTCATTAACTAAATTCCCTTACTGTCAACTGTAAGTATTTCTTCAAATATATAGATTTTGATGCTAAAGATGTTCATTAACTGGTCAGAATCTTTTTGCCAAGAATATTCTCTAAGTTCCATCATGATTTATGTGTTCATTTTTATGATTCACAAAGGAAAACAGAGGAACAAATTCACGATGAGAAAAACAATAAATGTTCCCTGGTCCTGATTTTTCCAGTGAAGGCTCTGTTTTAATGTAGGATGTGCTCCATTCAATCCCAAACAGCCTGTGAGCACCACTGTGCAGCCAGGCTCCTCTGAGAATAAGAGGCTGTCATCATCACTCTAACACTTGCATAATTACACATAATACATGTCCAATCTGCCAGTCTAAATGTGGAGAGCTGACATTCTGGCACGCTTATGCGTGTGTTCCAACTGCTCTTCCCAACCCTGCAGAACCTCTCAGAAAAGCTGTTGAGTAATCCATAAAGAACGGTGAGTCAGAGTTAGGTGGTCTAAAAGAACAGGAAAATGATAGAAAAAAAAAACAATAATTACTCTGGGGGCTGAACTATGCTAACTGAGCTGTAGGTTTTGGGTACATACAAAACACACCTGGGTAAAAAAACTTTTGCATTTTTTTTTAATTTCTAAAACTTACACAATCTGAGGGTCATGTATAACTAAAACTATTGAGGCATTATATTCCACAAGGCATTGTAGGAATTGACTGAAAACAAGAAGCAGTAATTTACTGTGCTCTTATAATGTTTCAGATATAAGCAAGTATTTTGTACATCTATGCATCTATACAATAAAAATGTATATCTAAGACCAGTTTTGTGGGGCAGGCAGCATTTGATCATTTTTAGAGATGAGAATTTTACCTCATTGTTTATCAAAATCTATAATGGGAAAACCAGAGAAGAAAACAAATATTTCTGGATCTAAAGACCAGGAGTGTTTTAATACATAGCACTCCTTCCAAGGAATTTTGTGGATCGGGAAATGTGTCAATATGTCAGGACTTGAGTCGCGTCTCTAGAGAAGACTCAAGTAAGAGGTTATATATTTCTTTAAATTTGATAGCTCTGGGTCCTAGCAGATGAAGCTTCCATTATATTGCTCCCACTGCACTACTGGAGGGAGACGTACTGCTTTGTGACTCGTGATGAAACAGAAGTGGTTGAGCAGTAGATAGGAAAGAAATTTGGTTCCCCTGACCTTGTACTGAAAGTTCTCACCTTGAAGTTGTCCCAAGTCTTTCTGACTAACGAGGGCTGTCATGAGGGAGACTGATAAAGACTGAATGTCTGACGCTGACAACAATAACATTTCATCATTGGTAAAAATGTTCCACAAGGGGCTGATAATATACTCAGGGATCATGCATGACTTATTCACATAATGGCAGTGGCTCCAGATCAGCTTCGGGAGACAGTGGAGTTACCGGCTGGCAAGGCTGGCACAGCATTTCTGCTCCATCAGCGAAGGCATCTTTGTCCAGCAGAGAAGTTGATGAAATGACACTACTTGAATCCTCTCTGTGTGTCAGAAGATGGGAGAATAAAAGTTTAAGGCAAGATTTAATGTCATCATTTACTTCTATGTGAAATACGGAATTGAGTGATTCTCTCACAGGTTAGGACATGAAAACAGACTTTCTTGGTAAGGCAGCAAAATGAAGGTAATGTTAATTTGGTGTTTAAGTAGTGACTGTACAGAGACCCACTTTTACATCCAAACTATGGGTAGTCTACTTTGAACATTGGCGTCACTGCATGTGGGTTTTGTGGCAAATGAATATGTAAACAAATGATATATTTTATCTTAAGGCTTTTTTTTACACTTTGAGGGTAAGCTAAAAGAAAAACATTGGTTTAGGTATAGGCTGTTACTGAATACACAATATATCTCTAAATAAACAGTAATGTAAAAAAAGGAATTTATTTTTCTGTGGGTGGAAATGAAAATTGGTGCAGTCATTCTAAAAACCTTTTACAGTGCAAAATATGTGCTTGCTTTTACTTTACAATTCACAATGCATAATATTTATTTTGTAATAGTGTTGCAAGTTCATAACAATATGTATACCTGTGTATTATTTTCCCTTTTCATAAAATCATGTATATTCTGTGACCTCCCTTATAGGCAGTACTTATGCACACATTTCTGTGCAAAAATATTCACTGTAGCCTTTATCACAGTGACCAAAAATGGAAGAAAATGCCAAATGAATTAAACAATTAAACATATATAAACATAGAACTTCCATCAATAAACTACTAAACAAACATTATAAACCATAGTAAAATACACATAAATATTCAAAATGCAAGAGTAGAAAGGAAAACTAAGACCAGAGGCTATGGTATTATATCATCAAATCAATTAAGGAAATGTGTACATGTGTATATGTATAGTTTTACTAACTCTAAAATATATTAGAAAATAATGAAGAGTAATATCAGATCACTTTTAGTGAAATAATATATCGTTTTAAATTTGCACATAATTGACAGATTTTAATGTCCTTTTCACTATGTATGTATATCTTTTTTTGTTCAGGAAAAGAGAATAACATACATTTCAATGGAAAATCCAGGGGGCAAACAAAGGGAATAGAGCAACAAACTAGGGTGAGGAAGTTCTTGCTGCTATTGGGTACTGTAGAGACAAAAGGCAGCACTGTTGAGTACCCACTGTATGCTAGGAAAAACCTCAAAGCCTCACAAGTGCAAGACAAAACTCCTAGGAGTTAAAGTTCCTTAGGAATTTTAGACTTTCTGGATAATTTCCTATCTTGTATGTGTTTCATACGGCCTGGTATTTTCTCCCGCCTCTTCATGAAGCATAGCGTCAGCAGAAAAGCATCTGTTGTAAGAGCAAGATTTAGAATCAGCGGCCACATACAAAGCTGTGACCTAGAGCCAAGAAGTTGAAAGAGGTGGGGCTTGAGGTCACCTCACATCTTTAGGTGCTTTATGAGGGACAGAACTCAGCAACTTCGACTTATAGCTACTGAGGACCAAGACCTGTAAAATGTACATTAGGAATTATTAAAAAAAGGTCAACATTGGTAGTTAAATTTTATTTAGATGACAAACTGTAGAATTAACTGTTCCGAAATCTAAACTGAACTTGCACTTCTCTAAAAATACGACAGACATTTTTTTTTTCTAAAGATGAAAGTTATGTTGCATCTGTTGGTATGATTCTGTAGAAGGGATTCCCCAAGCACATGGAACCTAGCCAGAATGTGGCTAGAGTAATTTCAGCAAATATTTATGAAATATAGAAGGATAAGATTAAGCCTAGATTGTTGTAGATAACTTTACTAAGGTAGAGTTTAGTTTCAATAAATCAGGTTATTTTTGATATTGTACAACCATATTAGTAATTGCTGATTTAGACAAAATGATCAATAAATATTAAAACTAGTAAAAGGAAGTTTAATGAATAGGCTGTTTACCTACTGTCAAAGCACCTCAGTAAATACAACTTATTTACTACAAAAGGAAAATTAGAAGCCTCCTTGCTGTTTAACCAGGTAAAAACATTGTTAATTTTTTATTGCAAAATAATAAGACCAATAAAGAGCAAGAATGGTGGCAAAGGCCTTAAATTGCAGCACTTAGAGGACTAAGACAATAGGATATATTTTATACAGAGATATTTATTATGTAATGGTTATTAATAGTATTAATTCTTTGAAAACTTTGTACATTCAAACAACATATTTTTGATCACTTCTATTGTCTCCCAAACACTTCCTAGACTTATCATTCTGTCTTCCAACCCCTCCTAACTTTGTTCTCTCCTTTTCTTTCTTTCTTTTTTTGTTGTTCTTTTTCCTATGAGTCACTGAGGATTTTATTATGGATGTAGAACCCCTGGGGCGGGGGTCTTGTCTGTGGCCACCCTAGAGATTTACACTGGACTCCAGACTCTAGCTTGGAAGTGAGGTGACAGAAACAATGGTTTGTGCCAGTCACGTGATTACAAAGCTGGGGTTTTCTGCAGGGCTCCAGGAATGCCCACACTTGCTGTGAACTTTTACCAGTCTTACTGGTCATCCTGTCCTGGTCAAAGGGGTCCTCAATGGACACCACTTTTTATTCCCAGATGAAGGACTTAGGCAGGTCAGCTAACTGGTCGGGTATGATATGCCTGCTGGAGCCATCAGGAGACTTGAAATCCAGGTCGTATTTGCCAGACCTGAAGAACCCAGAGACAGCCACGTCCATGCTAATGACAACGTGGTTAGTGTAGCCTGCCTTCTCAATTGCGTTCTTTACAATCCCAGAACTTGTTTGTTCTTCCGGGTATTAAGTGCAAACCTGCCTTCACCACTCACATTGGTGGCCTCCTTCCCATATTTCTCCTTGATGATATTCTTCAGATGGTTATAAACTTCTGCCCCAATGCGCATGGCTTCCCAGCAGCTGGATACCCCCACAGGGAAGATTATGAACTCCTGCATGGCCAGTTTGTTCTCAGTATGAAAACCTCGATTGACCGCAATGAAAGCTGGGACTGATAGGATGGCGTCAGGGTTGCTAGTAAAGTCAGCGATGTGATAGTAAAGGGGTACTCCCTTTTCTGTGGTACCAGCTTTACAGGCAGCCCAAGGCACTCCCAGGATGGCATTTGCACCAAATTTGGATTTATATTCAGTGCCAACCATCCCAGTCATCACTTTGTCGATCTTCTCTTGTTCAACAACATACAGTTTCTTGCTAACCACAGTAGGCACCGATAGTTTTATTGATACGTCCAACACCCTTTGAGGCAAGCTTCCCCATGTAGCAGTTCTTATCACTGTGATGGAGTTCTAGGGCCTCACGGATGCCTGGGGAGGCACCACTGGTCACAGCAGCTCCGAAAAGACCTCTTGAGGTGTAGAGATCCACCTCAACGGTGGGATTCTCACAGGAGTCAAAGATCTCTCGGACATGGAGCTTGAGGATAGACATGGCCCTTGGATTGTGGTGCAGAAAAGTCTCTGAAGGCACCCTGTAGAGCGTTTAGTAGAGACATGCATGCGACCTATTCCCCAGCTGTTCTTTTCTTTTTATACATAGCCAGAAGAGTTCAAATCGTTGTGTTCATGTACCTACCGGTGTGGGGCCTATCCACTGGAATATGTTCAACCTGCTAAATGCCAGAACCTTTAAAGAAAATTAATTTTCCTTCCCCCGGAAAACATTAAGTCTCAACTTTTCAGCTGGAGTGGAGGTTCATGAACCCTGTCACCCTCCATGCTGGAGTGTTAACTGTCTTGGTCTTGTGCAGGGCAAACACACCTGCTGAAAGCTCATGCTCAGAGACGTCAGTGATGTCCGGAAGACAGGCGCTCCCCACTTCTCCCTGACCCCTGGCCCTTTTGCTATTTGCTCTCCCTCTTCCAGAGCATAGCCTGAGCCTTGATGACACAGATATCCTATCTGTGGCTAAGCACTGTGCTAACAGCTAAACCTCTCCACTTTGATCAGCTTGCCTCAAAAGGTGTTGGGCATATCAATAAAAATAACGCACCTACTGTGGTTAGTAAGAAACTGAATGTTTGTAGTAACAACTGTTCAAGGCACAAGGAAATTTTAGTGAGGAAGTCTGAGTTGTCCTAATCTATGTGTAGAAAGATGCAAATGTAGAGTGTAATTACATTTTATGTACTTAAAATCACAGTTTGAAATATCTCTAAACACATGGAGTCATCACTAGAACTAGGAAAACTAACATGTCTATCATCCACACAACTTCCTTCTTGCTCCTTTCAAACACCTTCCTTTCTTTGCCTTCACCCTCATGTAACTACTCACCTGCCTCCTTAGCAGGGGTTAACATATTTACAATATGTTTTCATCTCAAAAACTTAAAAGCCCTACTTCTTTTTGCCAGTTTTTTTTCCTTAGTATATTTTTGAGATTTTGAGATTCATCCATGTTTTTTTTTAGAATGTATCTGTAACACTCATTTAAATTTCTAAGTAGGAATGCATGTGTGAGTATATGATAATCTGTTTATCCACTTAGCTATTTATAGAATTACAGATTATTTCTAGTTTTAAACTTTACAAATAAATCTATAATTGACACCTATATCTAAGGATTTATGTAGATGCCAGGGTAGAATGCCTACATGGGGAAGCTTGCCTCAAAGGCTGTTGGGCATATCAATAAAAACTATCGCACCTACTGTGGTTAGCAAGAAACTGAATGTTGTTGAACAAGAGAAGAGGGCTAGCGCAATCTAACTCTTCATATTCTTACCAGACTAAGAGGTGTAGAGTGATACTATTTCATAGTGTTCTCTTCTCCTTTCCTCCAGTCTTCATGTACTTACTGGCCAGATATGTCCTCTCTTAGTCTTTATATGAGGTTCTGTGTCTAGCCTTAGTGTATCTCATCTTATTATGCCGTGTTCAGCTGATAGCCCTGGGAGGTCTGCTTTTTCTGAAGAAAAAGTAAGGAGTGGATCTGGGAAATAGAGAAAGTGGGTAAAGGCAGACTGGGAGGAGTGGAGTGAGGGTAAATTGCATTTGAGATGTATGGAAAACACAAATAGATAGAAATCATCCTACAGTTAAAAAATAGAATTTTCTGTTTTTCTCATTAATTTCTGTCATTATATTTTAAAAATAATTTTCCTACTTCTGTAAACTTTACCTGACTTTTTAAAAACTTCTTAATGTGGTCATATAAACTCATTTACTAAATTAGTTTTTGCATTTTCAAAATACATGTTTAAAAATTAAAATTTCCTTCTACTTAC
Source organism: Alexandromys fortis (assembly GCF_014885135.2). Classification (NCBI taxonomy): domain Eukaryota; kingdom Metazoa; phylum Chordata; class Mammalia; order Rodentia; family Cricetidae; genus Alexandromys; species Alexandromys fortis. Next base: position 27,394,760 of record NW_026067944.1, read on the forward strand.
TAATTGTTGTAATTTTTAATAACCATTCAGTTTAATACTGTTTGAAATTACTTTGAGGACCCATAGTATTTTAACTTGAAAGTAATTTGTGCTTGCTAGATGTATTATTGATTTTATTTTAATTATAATGTACTCAGAGAGTATTGTGAGTCCTTGATCCTTTAAGTGTATCCAGATTTATTTAATGATGTAGCATATTGTCTGTTGTAGTGAATACATCAAGCTAACTTATAAAGTGTGTTATTGGAAAGTTGTCATGTGCAGTATTCTGCTCCCAAAGTGTCACCTAGGACAAAGATGCTATGTAGACTCTGCATCTGTTCATTTCCTCTTGATATTGCTGATTTCGCCTTCTTTTATTTATTGTTTGTATGATCTATATGTTTCACCTTTTTCTATTACTTCCTGATTATATTTGAAGTATCTCTCTTACAGACAATATTTAGTTCCCTGTTGTGGTTTTATTCTCTCTGCTCATCTCTGCTAGTCAAATGAAGCATTACAAACACTAACATATTGTTGGAATTAGCCTTTCACGAATCCTCTTTTGTTTTCTGTTTCATCTCTTCACTAAAGGCCAATTTCACTATTTTTCATGTGAAAGATGTCTCTTTCTCATACATATGTGTATATTTTATATTTGTACATTGATTTTTCAACTTATTTTTATTCATTATTACTGTCTGTGTGGATGATGTCTCTGCGTGTAGGTGTGCAAGTGAAATCATGTGTCTTCCATTACCATGTGGAGGCAAAAGGACAACTTTAAGGTACTAGCTCTTTTTCCATTGTGGGTTATAGCTCAGGATCCCATTGTAGGATTGAGCTCAGGTTTCAGTTGTCGAATTGAGCTCAGGCTTTCATTGTGGGTTCTAGTTCAGGTTTTATTGCAGGTTCTATTTCAGGTTTCCATTGTGCGATTGAGATCAGGTTTTCTTTGTGGATTCTAGCTCAGGTCTTCTTTTTCTTTATTAGATTTTTTTTTTGTTTTAAAAAATACCAATCCAAATTCTCACTTCCTCCCCTCCTCCCATTCCCTTCACACATCTTCCCATCCCACCCCCCTTCTAATTCTAAGAGAGGGTAAGGCACTCTGCTTTGTGGAGGGTCCAAGTCTCTCCCTACTACATCTAGGCTGAGCAAGGTATACATCCAAAGCGAATAGGATCCCCAAAAGCCAGTAAATGTAGTAGAGATAAATCCCAGAGCCACTGCCAGTGGCCACTCAGTCTGACCCAGCCATACAACTGTCAGACACATTCAGAGGGACTAGTTTGGTCCTAGGCTTGTTCCTTCCCAGTCCAGCTGGAGTTGGTGAGTTCCCATTAGCTCAGGTAAACTGTTTCAGTGGGTGAGATCATCATGGTCTTGACCTCTTTGCTCATATCTCAGATTTTCATTGTGGGATTGTGCTAAGGTTTTCAGAGTTGTGTACCAAGTGCTTTTAACTGCTAAATAATCTCACTGACACCATGTTCATATATTCTTATTTGTGTACATATAGGTCTTTATATGTACATGTATACATGCACACTTGTATATAAATGTACAGAGAGAATACATTAAATTAATATTTCATTAATTTGTGTAACATGCAAGACTCTTGCAACTATAAAGAGTTAATGTGACTTTTTCATTCTATCCTCTATTGGATAATTTTATGTATAATATACAACACCTCATTTTAGAAGCACTACTATACAATGCATGATATATTAACATAGAAGAAAGTTTTTATATCTGGTCACCCATTTTCTTTCTCATTCTCTTCAAAACAATATATATAATCATTATATACTCACTATATATAATGATTATGTATATAAAAATCAAAGAAAAAGTGGCTAGCTATCTAACTGAAGCATGAGGTCTTCAAGAAGTGTAGGTGGGAGAGCCTAAAAGAAAGAAAGAAAGGGGGTAAAGTAATGTAATTATATTTCAATTAAAAACATTTAAAATTTTTCTCTGTCATTCTTACAGAGTATGTTTGCTGGCATCAAAGTATCTTATTGATACTTTCATGAAACATTTTTCTGAAAAATGTTAACATTGGACCATGTTTGTGAGTCACTTTTTCTTTTAGATTCATTAAAGTCACTAAAGATATTGGTCCACTGAACCTCTGACCTCTTACTTCTGATCTCTGTTTCCTTGCCAAAAATATCTGTGCTTGCCTCTTAGGATGTTTCATGCCGCTTCCTAAATCTTTTATATTATGTTTCATCCCTCCTAGAAATGACTCTCAGGACATCATATGATTTCCACTGATTTTTTAAGTTGATCAGCTCTTCATTTGTTTTGTGTCGGTTACTTTGAAATCAAGTCATATTTTTGTGACATTTTGCATATTATATCACTTTGAATATAAAGTTTTCTATAAACTACATATTATTACAATCATTGGAGATGTTCATGGTTTTGTTAATGTGGCACTCTCTGAGAAGAATCATACTTGGAGTTAATGTTAACAGGCTCTTGTTGATCTTAGCTTGGTTAAGTTTCCTTAGTCCTTACTGTGCTCCATGCTGTCTACCCATGTGTGGTTGAAGATCTAATCTAGAATCTGCAGATGTTCTGAAACAGAACTAAAGAATGCTTCTTCTGTTCTTACTGTTTGAAAATTTCTCTCTCTTGTGTTGTTTAGTTTCATTCTATGATTTCTGAACAGGGAATGGCAAGTCCTTTATCTAGAGTATTAGCTATCATGCTAATTTCTGAATGAAGCCTTTTTCAGGTAAGATTTGTGAAAGAAAAAAATTATAGATCTGGATCATGTTTTCTAAAAATTTTGATTCTTTAGTCTTGGATTTGGGATTTTTTTCAAAAGTAAGTATGGGTAATTACTGGGAGCTAGGGAAACAATGTGTTGTAACACCAAGTGAAAAACCATGAGAAACATTGTTAACGTCAGTTTTATAATATAGTAACTTATAAAAGTATATAAACATGCCCCTCTAGACCTTGATTTTGTCTCTTTTATAATGAGAATAAAAATTGATTACCAACCATGTAAACACCTGTAGCATCAGTGCTCAGAAGCCTGAGCAGGGAGTTTATTAGTTCAAGAGCAGCCTTGGATCCATAGAGAGTACCTGTCTCAAACAACTAACCATCCAATTAACTGACTAACCCATAAAACCATAATTGCATAATGACACCCTTCTGACTTATGAAAATAAATCACACTTTTTACTATTGTCTTAGTTAAGGCTTATATTGCAGTGAAGAGACACCATGACCATGGCAACTCTTATAAATGAAAATATTTAATTGGGGCTGACTTACAGTTGAGAGATTCAGTCCATATCATCATGTCAAGAAGCTTGAAGGCATGTAGGCAGACATGGTACTGGAGAGGTAGCTTAGAGTACTATATTTGGATATGCAAGGTAGCAGGAACAGCCACTGAGTGTGTCAGGAGCTTCTGAAGCCTCAAACTTCACCCCTAGTGACACAACAAGGCCATAACTTCTCCAACAGGGCAGGATTTCCTAATAGTGCCACTCACTATGAACCTATAGGGACCTGTAGTATAAAGCTGATTGTTTGATCCTGGCCACCCAGAACAGAAATAATCATACAGAAACTATATCAATTAAATCATTTCTGGGCCTATTACCTCTAATTTCTTATTAGCTAGCTCTTACATCTTAGTTTAACTCATTTCTATTAATCTGTGTATTGTCATGTGGTTTTTGGCTTACCAATGAGTTTTGTCCAGTGTCTGTCTCTGGTGGAACTACATGGATTCTTGCTGATTCTGCTTTCTTTCTCCCAGCATTCAGTTTAGTTTTCTCTGCCTAGCTCTGTTCTGCCCTGCTATAGGCTCAAAGCAGTTTCTTTATTCATTAACCAATAAAAGCAACACATATACAGAAGGACTTCCCACAACATTTCCTCTTTTCTGTTTAAATAAAAAGGAAGGCTATAACCTTAACATAATAAAATTACATATAACAAAATAGGCATCAAGCAATAATTACAGTTACAAAATTTATATCCATCTTTTGTCTTAACTAAGAAAAATTATAACTATCTATTCTTCAATTCCATCAAAGATTACAGAAGAATATAATATTATCTAAATAAACAGAAAGTGCATTGTAAGCAACTTCCAAAACTCCAGAATTGACAAAGACAGCTTACTGCCTGAACAGTGACCCAAAGTTATTCTGTATTGATGGAGCATCCATCTCAAGCCTACAGACCCATTGTTGAAATAGGAGCAGTGGGCTACGTTCCTGGCACCTGGCCGCCCACATGGCTAGCTTTACACCTGAAATAATTACACGGAAACTGTATTCTTTTAAACACTGCCTGGCCCATTAGTTCCATCCTTTTATTGGCCAGCTCTTACATATTGATCTAGCACATTTCTAATAATCTGTGTAGCCCACGAGGTGGCTTACCAGGGAAGATCTTAACCTGCCTCTGTCTGGAGGGAGAATCATGGCGACCACCTGACTCAACTTCTTTCTCCCAGCATTCTGTTCTGTTTTCTCCGCCTACCTAAGGGTTGGCCTATCAAATGGGCCTAGGCAGTTTCTTTATTAATAAGAAATCACTCCCACATCAGACCCATAGTATCTAGCAGACTTTTCCATGAAGCAGGAAATTTGAAGATCTGTTCTGCCTCATAATGGCAAAGTCCATAGTTTGTTTTCTTGTGTGTCATGCAGAATGTCTGACAGACTCTTTCATGTAGCAGGAATCCCAAAGAACCATCTCATCTTTAGGCAAGTTCAGCAGTTGTTTCTCTGTGGGCCCCACATGTCCAGTTCATACAGTATAGCATTAAGCAGCTCAGGCAAGAACAGCTTCTTATCCAAATGACTAAGAAACACCATAAGGAGCCTCTTTGGTGCACATCATCCTTTTGAAGTAACTTGGTGCTGCCAGGAACAGATGTGTCTCACTGTTATGAAAAGTGCAAGTTCTTAAACATTTTAAATGCTATATTATGTAGCCATTGAAAGGTTTGAGGAATGCCTATTTATATAAAATACATCTCTGTACATCTAGAAAATCTAACTAACATGACTACAAGCTTGACTATTTTGGATGATCATCTATTAACCTATAATTGTTAATCATACTTTAATTTTTAAATGAGCTGGACAAGCACAATACCTTAATCAACATCAGATATACATATACACACTGTAACAAAATTGACCTTAAATTTGTATCAATAAACCAAGATCAATACCAATGCAAATACCTGTATCATATCCCCCTTTAAATGTAAACAAATAAAACCAATAAAAGCAACACATATACAGAAGGACTTCCCATATCAGGGGCCATTTTCATTCAAACCACTAGAACTTCCATATTTATTTTTCTCTTTAACTTCTAGGCTTAACTTTTAGATATATGTTATGCAAGGTGGTTTCGTCAAGTTAAGCTAAAATTCTAATTGAGTACTTCAGAAAATGAACTGCTAACAACCTTGGGCATCTTCTACTTTCTAAAATCACATCTGCTTTGGACTAGCCAGTATATTTGAGGTAATGGCCTGTACTTTTCTATAAAAACAAATTTATTCTTTATTTTATATTTTTGTGTAGCATAACATTAAAAAATAAAGTATTATTTTGGGGAGATAACTTTATAGTCACCTAATCTAATCCTTGTACAGGGACTTTAAAATTTGCCCAAAGTCATAAATAAACCATGACTCACTCAGCAATATTCACATATTTATTTTGAGAGCGTAAATGAAGTAAACCATTCTTATCTCAAGACTATAAAAAGTTTAAGATTAATTTTTTTTTCAATTTTATTGGGGGCTCAAAAAGCCTGATCAATTCCATAATTTCACAGTAAAAGTGATCTACCTGTCGTGCAGAGCCAATGACTGGCCAAGGAACCCCTTCTTGGGACAGTATGGTCCTCAACAGCTGATAAATCTGCTCTGTTAAATCTCATATTCTCAACATGTATTTAATTATTTGAGAGTCAGGATATCCCATTTCTGTGGGGGAGGTCATGGTGTCTTTACAGATTTTCAGGAGTCCTGTGGTGGAGGGAACACACCCTTCCCCTATTACAATGCTCTTTGCTTTCCAGTTTTTCTGATGATCAGCTTTGGACCCTGCCTACAATTCTCTTTCAGTGAAGAGCGGTAGTTTTGCCCAAATGTGTAACAAGCAGCTTTACCTATATTTCTACATCAAAGTGCTGTGTCAGGGACTTGTTAGAGAATGATTTGTGGTGAGGCTGCAGGGCTTGTGGTTATTTTGAATCCACTTTTGAACAAGCAGGGCAGGAAAAAGTTGTCGTGTATGTACCAGGCAGATAGATGTTGAAAGGGCACTATCAATTACAATTCTGACAAAACCATATCATCTTGAATACAGTCACAGAGAGGCTAGTTCAAACAGGCAAGGCCGTAAATACTTCTGCCATGGAAATACTGCTTTCCTAAATTTGGCTGACAGAAATATTTGATACTCTAGAAATAAACTGTAATAATAAATACATAATAAGATAGGTCCTGTGGGACTTTGTTGCATAGCCTATCTCCAGCATCATTTTTATCTTTTTTTAGTGGTTGTCATTATTTGAACTGACTTGTCAAGTCTATGAGGGTAGGAGTCGTGTACTCTTTATCCATACATTGTAGCTCCCCCTTTTTTTTAAAAAAAAAAGTGTAATTTAATGCCTAATACTAACTGAGAGCTCATCTTTTGGAACATATTAAAAACAATTCTAAGCCTACAAATAATAACACTATGAGCAGTGTACTCTCTAGAGCAATCTTGGATGAATTGTGCGCATTTGATTTTTCTTCATCTTTAAAACCTCAACATAATTTTACATACCAAACAGTTGCTGCTATCAGGTGAAAAATAAAAGTAGCACAACTGTAGGATTGCCTTTCCGGGGTGGTTCTGGGAAAGTTCCATAGAGCATTTGTGATTGTAATGGCATAAGCGAATGCAGAAGGATTGTAATGAATGCAGACACCTTTAATGGGGAAATAGACTTACAGAACCACCCTTCCTGCGGAGACCAGGAAAGCAGAAGAAGCGTCTGGGAGCATGCTTTCCAAATTTATAGGCAAACATTAGCCCGAGGCGAACATGCCCCCTAAGGGGCGGGTCTTATCCCTACAATTTAATTGAATAATGTATCTAGAGTTAGTCGCATGGAGACTCTAACTGGATGGCACTCACAGTGACTTTCTCTACCTTTGTGTTCCTCCAATTATTCTATCTCCTAACAGTGACTGCCACATCAAATGCACTCACTATGTAAGCATTTAGCTATTTTCTAAACCATTCTGTTGTCACCTAGTTTCATTCTAATGTCATGTTATTTTTAGAATTAAATTAGGAAAATAGGTACAAAATTAGAGGAAGAAGGATCCAGTAGTCCGTATGTCCTTGATTCATTCTTAGACGAGGATTTTTTTTTCACTAGGCACTTTTTGGACACCTAACAAAATGGCCAGAAATCACAAACCAATATCAGAGCATCAGATCATGCCTGTCAGAGGCTGGCCATTGCCTGAACTGTTCTGTGTGCTTCATAGAGCTGTACTGGCTCTTTCTTCATGGGTGCACAGTGTTCTTTCCTGAGAAGTCATAAAGGGAGATGAACTGCTGAGAACTGATTACCCTAAAGTAGCCTCTAAGAGACAGGAAGTCACGTGTCTCTAAGAATCTCTGCTTTTTCCAAACTCTTTAGAGTATCAGTCTAAGGTGTGTACTCTATTTAGTTTTCCAGAGTGGAGTTAAGTCTCCAATGCTGGTTTCCTAGCTTTTTAAATCATTTTACTGTATCCTTTTATATGAACTTGCCAGTGTTCCTTGCTTTTCCAGATAATCTAGTTATAATTTTACTGTAAGCCTTGTCTCTGACTCCATTTCGTGGAGAAAATAAAATAAGACACACATACAAATAATGGTAATGCTCAAGCATGGTGAAGATAAAGTTAGCAATACTAACAAGAAGATTTTTCTTCTAATAACAACTGACTTGGTCAAGGTTTCTATTGCTGTCATGAAGCACCATGACTGAAATCAACTTGGGGAGGTCAATGTTCATCTTACCTTACATGCTCCAATCACAGCCATCATGAGGCAAAGTCATGGTGGGAACTCAAGGTAGAAACCTGAAATTGAGAACTGGAAAAGACCCTTGGGGAACATTATTTACTGTCTTGCTCACAGGTCGGTTTGACAAGAATGTTTTCTAGTCTGTGTCAAGCTGCCATAGACCTATCCAACACAGCACCTTCTTTGTGAAGGTAGCACCAAATGATGTACAAACATTTTTTTTTTCCTTTGGTTTGAGTCATACTCTTATTTGTAGACTGGGATGACCTCAGCATTAGGGAGATCTGCTTCCCTCGGACTCCCATTTCTGGGATTAAAGGCATGTACACCTGGCATGCAGTACACCTGGCATGCAGTACACCTGGCATGCAGAACACCTGGCATGCAGAACACTTTTGATGACCCTGCTATGAGAGTGTCATGTCTGTAGAGACCATGATGATGTCTGATGCTCAGAAACAGAAGACGGGAAAAGAGCATTAATTTTTTTACTTGGTTTTTGTTTTCATTGTATGTGTTTATTTATCTACATATGTACCTATGTATGTATGTGTATATATATATATATGTATATATCTGTCTATCTATCTATATCTATCTATCTATCTATCATTTATCTTTCTATCTATCATCTATCTATCTATCTATCTATCTATCTATCTATCTATCTATCTATATTTCTATCTTCTTCATTATCATCTATCTGTGTGTGTGTGTGTGTGTGTGTGTGTGTGTGTGTGTGTGTGTTTGAGAGNATCTATCTATCTATCTATCATCTATCTATCTTTCTATCATCTATCTATCTATCTATCTATCTATCTATCTATCTATCTATCTATATTTCTATCTTCTTCATTATCATCTATCTCTGTGTGTGTGTGTGTGTGTGTGTGTGTGTTTGAGAGAGGGGAAGAGAGAGAGAGAGAATGAACATGCCCCAGATAATAATTAGCTGATGCCACCTCTCTTCTACCATGTGGATCCTGGGGACTGAACTCAGGTTTGACAACAAGACTTTACTAGTTGAGCCATCTCATAAACCCCAGAATATTTGTACTTTTCATGATCTACTTTAGAAGGCTGGAAGCAAAATTTGTGTCTCTTTATTCTGGTCTCTATAAATTAGGAATGGGAGTTTTGTGTCATCGGTCACTTGGCCACAATTCCATTTTTTATCCCAGTCATGATCTGGTCTGTCTCATTTACTTTACTTGTTTAAGTCTGCTGTTCACAGTTTTGGCTGACACGCTGCTCACTTTCTACATCTTTCCCCCTATTTGGTGTCACCCACTTTTCCTGTAATTTTACCTTTTAAAATAAAACATGTCATGCAAAATCTTTTTTTTCCCCCTAGATGATCAGCCTTCCTTTGTTTTCTTCTGGGAAAAGAAAAAAATAATAAATCAAAGAGTGGTGTGCTGACACATCCATCTCTAGGCTGAGCAGTTCGCTAATTGTACTGGAGTCTTTGATCACAAGTCTAATGGATGGCACTATTCCGTTCCACTGATGCCCTTGGACACAGCTAGTTGTCATGTGAATATTCTCATTCCATGTGGATAGGTAACCAGGCTAAAGCATGTTCGCTTTTCAGTATTCTAGGTTCTTTTGACATCCTCTAATTATTCAATAAAAATAGAAAAACAAACTTCCGTGAAAATAAGAGTTAGCAAAGAAATGGGTAAAGTGAGAGATTCGGGCCATGCTTAGACAACCGACAATACACAGATTGTGCTATAGTTGGGCCAGTTATTTTAGTTTCTCTGACAGCATGTTCAGAATCCTGCAGTCTAGCTGGGATTAATTGTCCAACCATCACTTGCTAATATGGCAGTGTTAAAAATCAACTCTGCTGCTGAAGATTAAGCATGTCATCTAGACAGCGTAAAAAAACTTAGAGATTCAAAACGAAATATTTTACCAAAATAATTAAGTGGAAACTAATCAGTGCCATTGATGAGTATGGAAAATTTAGTTTTTCTAAAAACCTTCAGCCCTCTTTGCTCTCATACTGAGGCAATTCTTCTTACAGGTATAAGTACTTGCTATTTTTGGTAGATACTGAAGCTGTTAGTCTATCTTTATATGGTAGACATGGCTGCTAAACGTTAGAAAATCAGCTGATGCCACTACTTAGACAATATTATTTTGAACATTATTAAAGAGCATGAACATATTTGGGTGTTTGGGTCCATATGGAAGTGTGAAGAATATGATAGATAATTTATTATTGAAACACAGAAAGGCCACCTTGTGGCAATGCATGAGGTAACACTGAGGTAAGTAATGTGATTGTACATCCTTTGTAAATCAGAGAACTCAGGCACAATGATTAGTGTGCCTGATTAGTCTTGTATAACATCAGACACTCAGTGTTAGAAGTGTACCTTCTTTCCTGAGTTAGAGTGATTCAAAAATAGTCTAAAAAATCTCACAAAACTCAAATAGTCACATTATCTATGTTGGCTGTTGGATAACTACCAAGATGGGGTAAAAGCAAAGTGAAGTTAGAAGTTTGCTGTCTGTGGGGATAAAGGTGTGTTCCAACACTTACAGAATTCCCAGTTTACCCATGAGGTGTCTGACGTTACCAAGTAAGATGAATATTCAAGAAATCATTCATTAACTAACAATAATACATGCACCTAACAGTTTAGTGTGCTATGAATACTTTTATAAGACTTTATTAACAAGTTTAGCTTAGTTCCAGACCACATAAAAAAAATCACTGGATCAGAAAATGGGGTTAAATTTGTGTCATCATTTTTAGAGATAAGAAGAAAATTTGAGAAACATTGATCGTGCTTTTTCCCCTTGACTATTTATAAACAGACTCATATGAGAATGTCCCGAAAAGACCTACAGAAACAAATTCTCAATAATTCTCTTTAGTCCCATATTCCAGACATGTCTGATCACAGAATCTATTCATTTCTGAGAAATTACTATTACAGTCTGTCTGGTGAGTCTTGAAACATAATTTTTCAGGGGAAAGATTGTATGGTACTATCTTTCATGTTTTTTAAATGAAGAAATAAATAATTAATTCATGTAAACAGAGATATAAACATAAGCATAAATAGATGTGGTGCCCGTACCCTGTGTCAGGCTATATTCTTCTTCTAGGACATAAGTAGTGACAGAGACCTCTGTCCCTAGAGACGATGGTTCCTTTGAATAGCTGTCTTCCTTGGCAGACACACGCAGAAGACGACAACTTCATTGGTAATCAAGAGACTTTAGTCTGTGACTTTCACAGTCCTCCAAGAATCAAACTGGTACTTCAAAGAGATTAAAAACTAAAAAGAACACATGATGCCCTTTCAAAGCTGAGACTTCAGATTTGATGAAGGCTGTATCAGAATGAGATATGATTCAGATATCAAATTACATTTGTTTAGTCCCACACAGCTTAATAAATCCTAGCCGCATTTAATAAACATCCATCTTCTTTTAATTGCCATGTAGTGTGTTTCAGTGGTCTCATAATGCTAAATGATTCACTTCAACATTTATTGCATGTCATTTCTACTTCTAAAGCAATCCATACATCTTTAATTTGTATTTGTAATCCAATTTATTTTTATCCTAAACCTGGGTGATTAAGATTTTGCTTTAACCTCTAATTTTTAAATAAAAACCCCATATTTTCACAATTATATCATTGCTAGCATTATTTTCATGTGTATTCCCTTATATGACATTACAAAATATAGAATAAATTATTAGTAGATATGGAATAAATTCTAAGTGAACTTTGGTTTTCCATAAAGGTGCAGAAACTGTGGAAAATCATACTTCTAAAATACATCCACATATATATCTATGAATAAGTATATGTATATATATATATATTTGGAAGCATAATTTTCATTTGTGTGTATGTACTCTATGATGATTTAGAAAAAAAGATATATTTTCTATAATGTATTTGACAGAAGTCATAGGTTTTGTTCATGCTGGTCTTGATCTCATAGGAAATCACTTACTTCAACCTCCTTGTTGCTAGGATTAAAGGCATGCTCCATCATGCCTGGCTCTGCAAGTCATAGGTTGCAAAAACAATGAAGGCTAAGAACACTGAGTGAGTTCAAAGAAATTTTAATTCTGAGAGTCAAAATAAAGCACTATTGTATATTGGTCTCTTGAGAACCCTTGAACTCTGGCCTGGTTAAAGATTTTCTTGTTGGTTTTATTTTAGAATGATATGTGCTATGTTTTCACTGTTTCTAAAGCTCTGAATCTGTGTCAGAGATATCTCAAAAATAAGAGGCTCTTACGAAGTAACATCAGCTTACTGTTAAGAAGTTTTTGCACTGGATGAACAAACTTCTGAGGTTAAATGCCGAAATGCCTTCATGCGCTTTACAGAAAATGAATGCTTGTCTGATGATGGAAGGGACTCATCATGTAGTCAAAGAGCACAGTGGAAAATTCTGGTGCTGGTTTATCTCCATACTCTCCAAGGTTTAGAATACTGGCATAGAAATGGGATCTTCTTGTTGGTTTGCTTTCCTGATGTAGATAGACAATAGCTAACCATCATTGCAATGCTTGCTTGTGATTATAGTCTTGAAGACAACCACTCAATTTCAGGTAAGGCCTGAGAATATCTGACAAATGCCATTTCATTAACTAAGTTTTATTTGGGGTTCTAAGTACAACGAACAAACAGAACATCCTCCTGTTAATAACTCATATAGTTTAAATAGCAACTATAAAAATAATTAT
>NW_026067944.1:27408531-27415622 GCF_014885135.2 Alexandromys fortis
GGGGAGGGAGGGAGGGAGAGAGGGGGGGGAGAGAGAGAGGGGGGCAGAAAGACAGACAGACAGACAGACAGACAGACAGACAGACAGACAGATAGATAGATAGATAGATAGATAGATAGATAGATAGATAATCATTCCCTAGGCAAAATATTTGGTTAACTTTTGTCTTTCAGAGACTAGCTCTGTTTATACAGTTTTAATGTTTTTGTTGAAGATTTTTTTAAACAGGATTATATTTTTCCTCTACTCTAGATTTAGGTCTCAAGAACCAAGAGTTAAAATTTCAGTGTTCCTTGAGATATTGTAGAGGCAGTGATCAGTTAGCCTAAAATAGATATGAGGTTGCCCTTCACTAAGACTATTAACCTAGGTTGAATCTGAGGAGTGAGGCATTCATGTATTATCATTCTCCTGAGAAAATGTGGTCCCAACTATGGGTATTGCAGTGAAACTTTAGTCTGCACAAAACATAGACTTCCCAGACTCGTGAAAGCCTTCATTACCTAGGGAGAAATGGGTAGAAACAAGTTTGATCTGGAGAAACAGCTATCCAGCTTTCCCCTACTGTTCTTAGAGGGAAGAAAATACTGTGGAACCATAGGTAGTCCAAAACAGTGTTTTAACTCTTCACTGGCGTTCATGAAAGATCAGGATGCTAGGACTGAGTTCAGCAAAGAAAGATTCTTGAAAATGTGGATTATGACCACAATGAAGCACGTCATCATTTTGAAAAACTTTAGGCATTTGAAAAGTCTTATGGCAGTCTTTCAAAAGTACAGGTATTTTTTAGTTTAGAAGTGTTTTAAGTATAGGGTTTATATCCCATGGCAGTGGCCATTGTAAATTAACATTTTCCCCAAATGTTTTATCTTTATATACTTTAATCATTTTGTTTTCTTTGGCAGCTTATCTTCATTTACCTTTGATGTCACAGAATATTTTTCACCCTTTTATCATATTTTCCAGATGACTGAATAAACATTAAAGAGATGCTGGGTATAGACAGAAATAATAAAAAAAGGTGTTTTAAAACATAGAAAAGAAATATCACAGCAAAATAAACCAATTTAACAAATAGATCTTGTTTTATGTTTAAAAAATCAAACAGGTATCTTGTTATTATAATAAGTGTGGATGAGAGACTTCTCTGTGCGATTGCTTGTTTCTTTTTATTCTAAATCTTGACACAGTTAGTCGTAGTCATCTCTTCTGGTCTACTGCATTATAAAAGGAAAATAAAGTTATAATTTCTAAGATACTTAGGATGCAAACTCCACAATAACTAGAGACTACAACCTTGATAAAAAGCAGGTGGAATGTATATGAATCTATCTGAACATTACAGATAAAATAGTGTTTCTTTCATTGATTCTGAGCCATAACAGTATAGAAAATCAAAGAGCGTTTCATATTAATAAAAATCACTTCATTCATATTGTAAATAAATAGAAACAGCTTAATGTCCTGGATTTTAGTTACTAGGAATCCACTTTAAGTTTGTGGGAGCACTTGAGAAAGAAATGTGTGGTAAGGGAGAACCCCTGAGCTACTCACCCCATTCTTCACGGTAACCTTAGTTATAAAGCAAATACTCTTCTAACCCTTTGGATTTTTTCTTCTCACTTAAGATTCTTTTTTTACAAAGCCTTAAAGAAACTTTTGTTCCCCAATATTTACTATACTAATGTTACCCTAAGAGCTCAGTAAGAACAAGCAATGTTTTTTTTTGTTTGTTATATTTCATCCTAATTTCATTTTTAAGTTTTCTAGACTTATTATCCTATTCTCTTATAGTCAAAACCAACATCACAGGTATAGCAAAAGAAACCAAGGAATTATGTGTTTCTCTTACCATGAATCATTCTCTAATTGTCAAAGCTAGTTGGTCAATGTATTTTTTCCCATATGCCTACATATTAGACAAAGAGTTAAGAAAAATCATGACAATGGTTGAACTTTTTAGCTTTGACTATTCTTCCTGTATTTAAAAAAATGGGCACAGTTGAGCCCCTTAGAATAACAAGAATAATTACAGGAGGCTGGTATGTACCGTATCATGGGAAGACTAATTCTATCTATGTAGCTCTATATCTATCTATCTATCTATCTATCTATCTATCTATCTATCTATCTATTTATCTATCTATCTATCTATCTAACTATCTATCATTTGTCTATCCTTCTATCCCCTATCTATCATCTATGATCTATCTATCATCTATTTAGGATCTATCTATCTATCTATCTATCTATCTATCTATCATCTCTCTCTCTATCTATCTTTCTATCTTTTTTTCTATCTACCTATCTTTCTATCTATCGATCGATCTATCTGTCGATCGATCTATCTATCGATCGATCTACCTATCACTTATCTACATACATATCTAGCCACTCATCACTTATCTATCTACCATATCTCCTTACCTATCTAGATATCCTATGTAGTGCATATATAAGATTGAGAATTAAACTAAATTATCATGATTTTAAAGACAAGCTCCCTACTTGGTAAGGAACAGACCTCTTGGAGATTCTACTTTAAGAACCCATTCATTTGAGGGTGTGCATTAGTGAGAGTATGTCTGCTTGAGGTGAAGGTAAGATCTGTGATCTAAACCAATGGCACAACACTTAGATAGCATGCATGAAGCTATGGGTTTGATATACAACAAGAAAAAATTAAGCAAGAGAGAAAAAGAATGCAATTCCTTTAACTTCTCTCAGTAACTCTGCTCAAGGGGCTTCTAAATATGTTTTTTTGTGTTTTTTTTTCTGGCGACAGATTTTCTCTGTGTAACAGCTCTGACTGCCCTGAAACTCAGTTTGTAAATCTGGCTGCCCTCAAAATTACAGAGATCAGCCTGTCTCTTCTTTCTGAATGCTAGCATTAAAGGCCTGCAGCACTGCCACCTGGCTGGGCTTCTAGTATCAAAAGAAGAAAATCTATTAGCAGTCATCAATAAACTTTATTGTGCAGACAAGCATCCAGAGTCAAGTCAGCTGAGGTGGCATTACCCTTTATAACCAAGCTTGGGTCATATTTTCACCCTCCTTGATGTTCAGTCTCTAACTTTTCTTTATTCCCATCTTAAATTTAAACATTTTCCATTAAGAGAAACATAATTTAAATATAAATGACTATGCAGTACATAAATTTAAAAAAGAGGAAAAGTGAAGGACATGCATAAGAACAATGGAAAAATTTCAAATTTTGCTTATTTTTCTATATTTAAAATTTCTTCATTCATGTAGAAAAGCAAGATAAAATAACAAGAGTGATATGAGTCATAAATATATATGTATACATTTGTCCACAGAACTATTGAATCATCAATTACAATATCTTTACAACATCCCAATAGTTCTTTGAAAATATCACTTAAACTAAGGTTAACTCCGCATATTCATAATTTCGAAATTACTTAGAACTATCACAGAAATATTTGATGGAAATTTTGCCTTAGTCGTAAAAATGGCATTTAGATTGTTTCACTGAACATAATTTTTGCAAATCCATAATACAAAATTACCAAGATTCTAAAGTCATCACTGACATTTATCTAATCTTTGGGTCATCACTGTGGACTGACTCCTTTTTATGTAATTCTAGCTTGTGAGCTGTCCTTGTGTAGGTCAAGACCAATTCTGGTCACAGTATCCAAGGTCCATTAAGGCAACTGAGTTCATGCAGCCTCAAATGAACAGCTGTCTCAGTGTTCCTGGGCTGTGAACAAATGATACAGGCAGAGTTGACCTATCACATGGTGCCTACTCTCACACTGGGTGCAGTTTAATGAGAAGAAATCACTATCTATTTGCATTTGTTTTTTTTTTTTTTTATTTTCTGGAAAATCTTGGGTTAGTGTCTTATCTGAATTTTTTATTTGTAGTCAAGTATGAATGATTGACACTTTTGTCCTTTTATTAATTATGTCTATAGGCTCCTAGCTCTCCATGATCTCTCTGAGTATCCTTGCTGAATCTGAACTTAATTATATTTAGTGACACAATGTTTTAATATCACTACAGATGTACAATATCAAAATTATTTTACACCCGGACTCTAGGTCCTACAGGAAAACTAAAAGTCAACTTTTTTATGGAAAGAAGAAAAAGCTCATAAAAAAGGAGAATTAAGGAATTAACAGTTAAACTTTAATATGCTTGTGATAAGTAAATATTAGCTGCTTTTCCAGGGGGAGTAGAGAATGTCATAAAATGAAATAGATCCAGTAATAAAAGACATCATTATTCCTGAAAATTTTAAAATATATTTATCCCTCTTCTATAGTCAAAATCTTCATGCATTGTCTATCAAAGTATCTATAGCAAAATGAAAAGCTATGTGTTCCTTTGTCATTTCCAGCTGAGAGGTTAATCGTCTTCTCTCCTATTTTGATAAGGACTATTTGATTTTTCCATTTTAATTTCAGTATTATATTTCAGTTTTATTTTGTGACAAACAACATGCTTTTTACATAAATCAAACAAAAATGTGAAAGATGTGTGTTCTTTTTATTTTAAAAATCAAACTGTGTGCCTGTTGATCCAAACAGTATCTATTTTCAGGTACTAGAAAATTTGTTTCCTGACTTTGGCATCCTAGCCATCACCTGCTTTCTTAACAATCTAACTACACTTTTGTACTACAGAACCACGAGGTCGTATTCCTTCAGAACAGTCTAGTGATTTTTTCTTGTACCTGCATTTTGAAGTCTTCAGTTACTATAAGAACTCAACACACACACACACAGAGAGAGAGAGAGAGAGAGAGAGAGAGAGAGAGAGAGAGAGAGAGAGAGAGAGAGAGAGAGAAAGAGAGAACTCAACACAAATATTTTCTTATAGAAACTCTTTATAGAAACTCTTAGGTCATGCTGTTGAAATTTTACCTAAGTCATCAATATGTTGATATTTTAGATTCAAATGCTTTCACTTTTAAAAAGTAAATATATTTACTAATTCTTTTAAAGCTTCATACAAAGTATTTTGAACATATTTACTCAAGCACCTCTCAGATCTATCCTCAACTTGCTACCCTCCAAATTCATGTCATTCTAATAAATGTAATAGCCTACTGACTTCGAGTTGTGCTGTAGATATATGTCTGAGTGTGGCATGATCCAATGCAGTGTGTTGAACTGCACACTTAAATAAAACTGACTCTCTCTATCCCAGAATTTATCAACTGTCCATAGCTCCTCAGGGGTCAGAACTCATAGATCCCTTTCTACCCTATGCCCGAACAGTTTTATTTTTATTATATATGTATGAGTATTTTCCATGAATGTTTATCTATACACCATGCATATTCAGTGCCTATGGAGGCCAAAAGAGGATGGGTGGTCATTGGGAATTGAACTGGGATTCTCTGCAAGATCAATGAGTGTCTTTTACCAAAAAGTCATCTCTCCAGCCTCTAGAATATACATTTCCTGATTTACTCATTTGGTTTAAAATTTTGTAACCAGTTCCATACTCTTTTCCCATCCACAAATAAGATCTTTGTTTTCTCAAAGAATTTAAAAGCTTATTTTTTTCTTCTAAACACAAAAAAATAAACCTTTTATGATTTAAAGATATACAGCCAGGTAGTGGTGGCACACGTCTTTAATCCCAGCACTCGGAGGGCAGAAGCAGGTGAATCACTGGTGAGTTCAAGGCCAGCCTGGTCTACAAGAGCTAGTTCCAGGACAGCTAGGACTGTTACACAGGGAAACCCTGTCTTCAAAAACCAAAATAAAAATAAAATTAATAAAAAAGAATATGCAATAATGTCTGGCCAAAAGCTTGGATAAGGAGACAGAAAAGACTGAATTGAGAGCCTCCCCTTGCATTTTACTAGAACTATGTCTACTCTCATGTTACTCAACTTCTACAGTTAGAGTTACTGTGCCAAGTTCAAGTAGATAACGTGTATAAAACTTTTATTCAGGGCTCGGCATATGTCCACAGTCTACTGTGTTTTAAATATACCTACTGATTGTTGTCTACTCCAAAAGCTGTTTACCACAGTCCTCTGGTATACATAACATAGTTCCTTAATAATGACATTAGAGTTAAGATAAAAAGACAATGAGTATCAATATTATAGACTGCAACTCGGGTGATTTGTGAGTTTACCTGCTGTGCTACAATGACTTAAGAGAGATAATAACTTAACAAAAGCTTAGTTTGATAGATACAGGAATTATAGAACCCAGAATGATGATACAGTAAAGAAAGCCTGGGGTTAGACCATAATCTGATTTGAGGAGGCAGCCTGAAGTAAACATTTATATTCTACCTATTGTAGCTGTTCTGAAGTCAAAAAGGCCATGCCCAATCTAAATTATCCTAATAGAAAACACAGAACTAATTTTCCTAGGTGGAAAGTAGTATACAAAATAATTCCTTTGAATTTTAATAATACATGAAAATGTATATAGATGTTTTGGTGCCATCCAGTCCCACAGCCATTCAGTCCCCCCAAACTACACAGAGGTTTATATTAATTATAAACTGTTTGACCTATTGTTCAGGCTTATTACTAACTAGCTCTTACAACTTAAATTCACCTGTAATTCTTGTCTGTATTTAGCTGATGTGGGAGTGTCATATATCAATCTGTTGATTTCATTGGTTAAGTTATAATAAACCAACTGCTTGGCCTCAGCTTGGAACATAGATGGGAGGAGTAAACAGAATAGAATTCTGGGCGGAAGAGGAAGTGAGGTCAGACTCTGCTCTGCTTCCGGAGAGACCGGACAGCTCTGCTGGAGCAGAGACGCCATGCTCAGCTCTCCCAGGCAGCTGCAACCCACGATGGACTTAGGCTAGAATCTTTCCGGTAAGCGCACCTTGGGGTGCTTACACACATCATTAGAAATGGGCTAGACCAGGTGCGAGAATTAGTCTGTAAGGGCTAGAGTTAATGGGCCAAGCAGTTCTTTAAATGAATACGGTTTGTGTGTTGTTATTTCGGGCATGAGCTAGCCAAGCGGCCGGGGTGTTGGGGACGCAGCCCCGCCGCTCCTATTTCAACAGATGGCGCCCAGACGTGTGGACAACTGAATCCACAGAAAGCCTGAAAAAGCTTGGGAAAGAGT
>NW_026067944.1:27418310-27456318 GCF_014885135.2 Alexandromys fortis
TATATTTAAGCTCGTGATTTTTGGAACTTTAGATAAAATAGACTTGTCAATAAATATTTCTACTTTTTACAATTACTATGAAATAAGTCCAATAAGGCCAGTAGGCTGGAACACTCTTTTAACCCAGCTTTTGGAAGTCAGAGACAGGCAGATATTTGTGAGTTTGAGGCCAGACTGCCATACTTACAAAGAGATGTCTAGACTATCCAGGGTTGCATTGTTGATACTCTGTCTCAAGCAACAACAGCAACAACAAAAGCATATGTGTTCCAGTTAGAAAGTTATGTGCAACCTCTGAGGGTTTGTTAAAATGAAATAACAGATACTCTGCTTCTAATAATTTAACACAATAGCCATTTATTTCCTGTCTGGGTAGGTAGTCAGGTCAACAGAAAACATAGCAATCAAACAAACAAAAAACAAAACAAAAGAGAACAACAGCAACAACAACAAAAAACCTACTGCAAATGGTTTCGATGGAATTCCAGTTCCTTCTATCTACTTGTTTTAAAATCCCATACAGTTATGTAATCATGCTTTCCAGACAGAGAAAGAACAAACCAGTCATGGACAAGACACACTACAGTCTTAGTAGTAAGCTGTAGAAGTAATCCTAATCATGTGACAGGCAAAACACAGTCACAGAGACATGCCTCATTTCAAAAGGAGGGATCTGGTTACAGGCCTATTACTGAAAAAGAGAATTTAATAGAATTCAATAGCTAATAAAAGAATCCTAATACTACATAAACAGGGAAGCTATATTTCAACTTTATCTCAGTTTATACTAAGACACCAACTTGCCAGTCTATTGATACTTATACTTACTACTTTGCTAAATACTCCCTAAGGAAAAAGTAATTTACACTTTCCCTGCTCCCGAATGTATAATTTGTTATTTGGGAGTGTGGGTGGCATTAGTTGTAGAAATGGGTGATATTTATTAATGTAATTTTAAATAACAGACCCAAGTCAGTGCAGCACCAGCACAGTATTCAATTAAAATCACATTATTAAAATAAAAATTAATGTTCTGTTGCTGAACTGCTTGGCTGAATGTGCCAATTAAAAGTTTTCTTATCTTCCCAACCTCACCAATCTCTGGGAGAGAGAAGGCACAAATGCACAAATGCACAGCACAGCTTTCTCACCAAACAAACTGAGTGGAAAGTAAACATGGTCTCCAGTACACTGTACTCGTCCAATGACCTGTAGGTTTTTCTTTTAACATGTACTTAATTGTTTGTTTGTTTTTGATTTTACCCTTTCATCTACTACCAATCCCTTCCCCAACCTTCCCTCTTACCACCCAGCTCCAGCTTCTCCTCTTTTTCTCTTCAGAAAAGGGTAGACCTCCCATAGATACCAACCAGTTAGGGTATATCCAACTTGCTGTGAGACTAGGCACCTTTTCTCCTACTAAGGCAATATGAGGAAGTCCAGTAGGAGGAAACAGCCCCAGAAGCAGGTAAAATAGTCAGAAACAGCCCCTGCTCCCGCTGTCAGGCTGTTTGTGGCTTGCAACATGACCAACAAAATTACAGAGACTTCAACCAAATTATTAAAGCAAGCTTTAAC
The DNA here is from genome assembly GCF_014885135.2 of Alexandromys fortis. Classification (NCBI taxonomy): domain Eukaryota; kingdom Metazoa; phylum Chordata; class Mammalia; order Rodentia; family Cricetidae; genus Alexandromys; species Alexandromys fortis. The sequence continues at coordinate 27,419,889 of NW_026067944.1, forward strand.
TTCTTAAACTTCCAACTTGTTGTTCAAACTTTATCAATCTTTATATTTACTTTTTCTGGTATTAAAATCATTTAAGAAGTCATCAGCAATACTGAAATTATAAGGGTAAAGTGTAGTGTAATCAGTGTAGCAATTCTTAGAGTCAGGATAGATTTTCTGATTTTGTATTCAGCTTTTTGTTGTTCGAGTGAGTATTCAATGATCCAAGGATCCAGTTCATTTGTAAGCCTTAGACTACAGACGGGAAGGATGAATTTGCACACCCATTTTCTATGTTCAACCCATTTCCAAGAATAAGTATTTCCTATTTATCTTTTGTTATCCAGTCTTTATAATTGCCTATACCATCTCTTCATCTTTCTTATATTCTATCAGTGAATATGTACCAGCTTCTATCCATGGCCAGCTGCTTGCTTTTTTTTTTTCTGATCTCTTTGTGGACGTATTTTCTATAGTTAGCAACATATTCTCCAATATGATGGGGCTTCCATGATCTGTTTCCCCAGTCTTCGAAATTTTTAGGAACTTAGCTCTCCTCTCAGAAGTCTTCAGGCTTTTCTGTACATTTAAGTGATTAAACATTGATTAAGCTATCTCTATTTTTCTAGCTCTCTGCATGGCACTGGGTAAAACTCAGAAGACCATATCAATTGGTGTCAATCAGAAACTAGCTTTTAGTTGTGTGCACTTGGCACGTGCTGATGTATAGATATTTTGGCAATTGCACCACAGCCTTATGTCACTTCTTCTAAAAGAACTCAGTGTCCAAATGGAAATGTCCAAAATGCTAGTCGTTTGAAGTGTTTGAAAAAATGCAGCGAGTACGGTTATCATTAACCTCAATTTTTTAGTTAATCCTCTTTGATATGCCTGTTTGATGAAGTGACGAGGGTTGAAAAGTTGGATATTAATAATGGAAATTTGCAGAAGCAAGCAGCTATTAGGAATGGCCTTTTGTGATAGCGGGCTTAAAAAGCATAAAACTCTTTCTGGCAAGAGTCAATGATATTACTTGCAAGCATGTATATTTTGTAGCTGTCACCAACATATGCATGTCACTCAAAGCATACATGTCACAAAGAAATAGCCACATCATTGAGTTCCAATTAAAAACTAATTGAAGAAGACAAAGATGAAGAGTTTTTGTGAGTAATCTTAAGGTCAAATTGTGAAGTCTCTTTGTTCTTCTGTACTTCAAAAATTGTCTAGATTTGTCATTGATAATGCTTTGAACCACCACTGTCGCAGTCTGGAAAACACAGTCCCTCATTTGTGGAAATACGTGTACCTACTACAGAAGTATGGTCTCACAATGGGTGAGGGCACACTTGTGTGATGACCGCAAATTATCAGCAAGAAAGAAGCTAATTTTTTTTTCTAATTCCTAAAATGGTAGCCATGGCTAATTAGTCACTTCACATGAAGCCCACTTTATGTCAAATGTACAGAAGTAACACACTGATATTCATGAGTCCCACCTCATAATTCCCCATTATCTCTTTAATGATGTGATTACAAGGGCAAGTTGCTTAAAGGCAGTTCATGCTGAAGTTCTTGCCCATTCATTTCAAGGAGTAGGAGTCTTGTTATAAGATGTTCTGAATCCAAAACAGGCCACCAGGACGTCTTGATCAGTGTCTTTACCACCTGAAACTTCTATAATTCCTAACCTCACTCAACCTTAGAGAAACAGCTTTAAGGTAAAAACAAAACAAAAACAAAACAAAACAAAAACAAAAAAAACCAAAAAACATACTTTTAAAAAAAAATCAGGGTACTTTGAAAAGTTCTATGATACCTTTCTCAAGAGATGTATCTATTCTTTTACTGAAAATTGGTACAATTTCTTTAAATTAATAAAGGGGCCCTTTCTAATTGAGGAAACACAAAAGGGAATAGCTTTCTATAAAAAGCTTTAGTTTTGAGTGTTTTATTTTTATTCTATTATGGATAATTGTCTTGTTTAAGGACAGAAAGAAGAAAAGGTTGTAGGAACAGATTGTTCTTTCTGTGGGGATGAACTCTAAACTTAAGGGAGAGAGATGGCCTAGCTCTTGTCTGGTGTTCTGACTTTGAGTTCACATCTAGGTGTCAAAAATGATGACAATGAATGCTGGTAACATCAAAAAAAAATGAGAAGTCAAAAAGCACTGGCCACTGTTTATACTAATTATAATCTACCTGTGCCTTAAATAAGTGGGTTTTTACCACACAACAGGCTTGAGTAAATATTGCATGTGATAAAGCAAAGTTTGATTTACAGGCAATGCACCCCACAAACTCATAACAAGGAAAGGGTAAGGAGAAAGGAAAATGACCAGATTTCGTTTGTACAGAGAGGTCAATTCCAGTTACAAATGTGTGACCACAGGTTGAACATGGTTATCTTTCTTTATAGCTCATAAAAATTTAATGTGATAGCTCTGTTCCTGGTCCCATTTTAATAAATGATTAAGCAAGCATATAGTTTTCATACTCAACCTTTTTAAGTATCTATGTGTTGGTGTACAACTGTGACAGAAATATTTTGAGATACATCTGGTTTGCTAATAATAACTTATTATTTTAAAACTCCATGATGAATTTGAGGCCCTGAAGTTAGAGATTTTCTCATCTATTCTCAATGCCTGGGGCTTTTACTCCCACTTATAAATGGTCAGTCCTCCCATTGTAGTGAGGAAAGGCCAGACGTCCTGGCTGGGTCCCTTTCATGGCACCTGGCATACGCTGGGCCCATGTCCAGCTCTCCTTCTCCTCTGATAACCACATATGCATCAGTTATCTGCTTGTGTGTTCTTTCCAAGGGGGCATCCCTTAATAGCACCTTAGGCTTGTTATTCTGAAAATTTTCTCTAATAACTTTAAGGAATAGAAATGTGTTACCATATAGTCCTGCAGGTTAGATCTCTGGCATAAAGTTATTGGTGGGATTGATTCCTCTGGAAGATGTGAGGAAGATCTATGTTAGGACTTGCCTCTAGTTCATTTGAATGCAGATAATCTGGCATTCATTGACTTCAAGAAGAATTATTCTGATTATCTTTTCCATCATCACATGGAGATAACCTATTGCAACTATTCCTTCTTTTCTAATAAAGACATTCTTTAAATCTTAATTAATACTCCAATCCTTATGACCTCATCTTCATTTTTAAATTTTTAAAAATATGTATGGATATTTTACCTGCATGTATGTCTTTTTACCACCTGCATGTCTGCTGTTTGGAAAGACCAAAGGAACGCTCCTGATTTCAGATCCTCTGGTAAGAGTTATAGATAATTGTGAGCTATCATGTGGATACTGGTTATCAAACCCTGGTCCACTAGAAGAGCAGCAACTACTCTTAGCACACCTTCTCTCTAGCCCACAATTTCACCTTAATTTAACTAATGAGAATATCAAAGAACATAATATAAACAAGAGTACATCTGAGCTGCTGGAGGCTAGAGCTCCATGACAGGAGTTTTGGTGGAATACATTTCAACTCATCTCACTTTCCTCTTATTACTTCTAATTTCCTTAACAACCATTGAATCTTACATCCCTTGCATGTGTTTGTGTAACATCTTGTCATCTCTGAATCATGGCACAAGTTTGGGAGATGAAAATAGTTAGGTCTGATTCTAGATCCAGTCAATAATAATGACCACATCTAAGTTATGGATTCTCAGAGTAAATTTAGAGTGCAAACGGTGAATGTTTAGTCATGGCTATTGAAAAAGATGCACTTTAAAATTAAATTTCCTTTTCACTTTCATTTAAATTTTAGCTTTGACATATTGGACACCATGGTTGAGTCCTCCAAGTACACAGGATATAGAAATCAGCATGACTGAGTACACTTGTAAAGAAGAAAAATATCATCAAATCCTACCACATAACAGAAATCGTATGGGTTCACATCAGGTGCATTAAATGTTCCTCTTTGACATCCAGAACAAAAGTGCAGAAATGCAGCTCATCAGCTTCTCTTTGAGTTACTATGTAATTCCATCAACACTTTATGGTACCCATCTAGCTCATTATAGGGCATCCACAACAGCATCATGATGACAAAACTGACCCAATAAACCAATGAGTTCTTTGCAGCTTTTGGCAGTTGTCACCGTGACTATATTGAAGAATCACTTTGTTCTTTTACATCCCAACAACTTTCAAAGGTTAAGAAGAGAGGGAGAAGGGTTTAGAAAGTATTTTAAAAGGATGCTTTATGATTTGCAACAAAATTGTACCAATTTGCTGTATTCTCTCATCCAAAGGGAATTCAATCAATATTTAACTTTAATTAAAGAGAAGGAAGGAAAATGATTTGAAATGCAAAACTTTCCTTAAGTAGGAGGAAATAAAAGCATCACCTCTAAAGTTAATGTATAAAAATTAGAAATTAAAAATCAAAGTGTATAGGTAGATATTTATCAAAGTTTCTGTCCTGCCTGGTCCTGCAGTCATTCATTCTCAAAGAATCACACAGAGGTCTACATCAATTATCTACTGTTTGGCCAACTATATCAGGCTCTTCTTACTAACTCATTCTTATAACAATTATTAGCCCATAATTCTTGTTTATGTTGGCCACTTGGCTTGGTACTTTTTTTTCTTGAGGCAGTCACATCTTGCTTCCTCTGCTGCTGGGTCATGACTGCAGACTGATCTTCCCTCTTCCCAGAATTCCCCTGTGCTCATTTCCCTGCTTCTACTTCCTGCCTGGTCGCACTGCCTATTCTTCCTGCCTGGCTACTGACCAATCAGAATTTTATTAAAAATAACACAAGTGACAGGATAAATGACCATTGTCCCCCAACAGGTAGAGGTAGCAGAAGTGGGTGTATAGAAAATAAAGACTGGGATAGATTTAAGCAACTTTTGAAACTCTACCTTTTCCTTATTGTACCCCAGCTCTATTATTTGCTGTATTACTATAAGAAAATCCTTCAGATTTCAAGAGACTGAATTCAAGCTTAATCTTTGTTCACCTGCAAGATGTTACTAAAATTATTGGTGGCAAACAACAAAGAACTATCATATGGACCCGAATTTTGAGGCAACGAGTAACCTAGAGTAAAACCCAGAGATACCTTTTATCTCAGAAATACTAATTGTTTTATTCACTGTTGCCTTAGCCTTTGTTAAATTGATTTGAAGTTAGTCTGAAATGCACTTTCGGAGATTTTGACATTTGCTGTCAGAGATTTAAGTTGTCACTGTGACAGGGACATGAAAAGTTGGCAACACAGACAGAAATAGGTAGTGGCTTTTAAGCCTTTGTGTCAAAAGAAACCAGGCTAATGATACTGAAAAATAATGGGTGTATGAAGAGGATTAGGAGAAAGGGGCATATAGGATGTGTAGGCAAGGGCACCCCTAGAAAACTGGAATGGTTGAGGCAGTCCCTACAGGACACAGACGTCTATGGAGAATAGAAAATGAGATATCCAGGAGCTCTACAGAATAAAACAACAGGATTATAATGATTTTTAAAACTTTGATGCATTCCATACTGAGATGATTGGCCACAATTTAGAATTACCTTGAAGTATATAAGGGGATCCTCTTTTAGTTTATCAAGGAGTGCATTGTGATTTCTTTCTACCAAGTGGCAGGGAATTACTTAAACTTTTTCACAGACTGTATTCAGTAGATGAACTCTTCAGATGGCATTCAAGCCTTTTCAGTCTCAAAGGAGAAGAAAGAAAGTAAGGATATATTCTGAAATGGAAAGTTTTAAGAAGAATATGAAAATAAGGAGGTAATTGTTTCCAACAAGCAGGTTTCAATAGGGCAGAGACAAGCCCTTTAGCAGTCTGGTACAACTTGTCCCTCAATCCAAAACAGTTTTAATTGAGGAAGTTTGTCAATGTTATGACCCTTTCATCAAATTTTATTTACTATTTTGTGTGGTATTTTATTCCCAGTACTCACTAGATTTAGAACTATAATCTATACACTCCTTAGCTTTCTCCTCTGTAAAATGCAGACAACGCTAACAGCAATCTCTTAGAATTCTGTAAATCAAAGGAATTACAAACTTGAAGTTCAAGAATAATGAATACTTCTTAAGGAATAATAGTATATATTTACAGCAAACAATAACCATTTCTTATATGAATTAAATTATCTCAAAATATTCTTACCCTCTTCTCAATTTGGTATGTGTATGTGGATGTGTGTGTCTCCTGTGAGCATGTATGGGTGATGTATGTGTGATATGGACATACACATCATTGTTTATAGTAGATTTTATGAATACAGTGAAAATATTTTGTTACTGTTGTTGTTTCCTTTGTCTGTTTGTTAGATACAGGGTTCCATTAAGTAGCTCTTGTTGGCCTATACATCACTATGTAGGCTAGACTGTCCTTCAACTTGCAAATATACACCCACTTTCTGCATCCTGAGTGCTGGGGTTACAGCCTCAGTGAACACATTCTAAATATGTGCTAATGAACTACACATAATATCTTGACCTCTTGGGAAGAGGTGTGAAGGACTAAACAGAACAAAAGTTACACCTATATGCTGATGGAGGAAAGAACTGCTGACAATTGAGTTGTAAACCACATAGACAGAAATTGGATGGATACAAAGGAAGGATGAGAAGAAAAGATTATAAATTCCAACAGAAAGAGTATACCCTGGGGTGCAGGAAGGACTTGGTGTGTGATCACTTGGTATGTAGAGTTTGTGTTTATTTTCTCTAAGCAAAAGGTGTTTAAGCAATTTGAGAGAAAAGCAAAATTCAAAAATCCCCACAAAAGCAAGTTATGTATTATGTTTCTCTGCAGACCTCATAAAAGAGCAATTTACTCTTGCGTGTTCTCTAAATGTTTACAAGAAAGAATGCTTTATGGGCATTCGGGTTTTACACTCCCCTTCCAATCTCTGACTTTTAACTAATTCACTTGAAAACAAAACCTTGCTATACTTGAAAAACTAAAAAGATCTTTCTACAGCTGGATAGCCATTTTGGGATCAGTTTGGATTTATTTGAAGCTTTGAGTCTGTCCTCCTGGCTTGAAATTAACATAGTAATTGAAAAAGCCTTTAAAAAGGCAATCAGATTTCAAATAAAAGCAACAATGGTCAGACCTAGGTTTCTTCCAAATCCAATAAGCCTGTAGAGTCTTGGATTACCTCACAGAAAATGGGCTGTGGGAATACCTTGGAGCATCAAGTAGCAAGTCAGATTAAGCCCAAGATCCAGGCTTGTTTTCTCTCAAGTTTACAGTCTCATAATAAATAGATGTTGTCATCTTTAGTGTATAAGAAAAACAAAATTTCCAAGAGACATAAAAACAGAAAGGCTATGAAATTGATACCTTTATTTTACCCCCAAAAATGTTTTAAAAAGAAATGTTTTACTTCAGTTGCCAGAATTACTTATATAGAAATGTAAATAAGAGATTATTTTTTACTCTGAAAAACGGTGAGTGTTTTGTTACTATAGTACACATCACCAAGACTTTGTATACCCTGGTCTCCCATTGAATCAGTATAGTATTTTCTCTGAAGATCACTGGTCCAAAATGGTAGCCTGGCAGTTGTATTGAGAATAAAGGATAAAGTGTAGTTGAGGGCTAAGTTGAGGACCCAGAAAAGTTTGTTATTGATCATTCTAATTTTATGAGAATAAAATCATTTTTATCTCTATATGTGTAGCTGCTGACATAGTTCTGGTATTTGCCAAATACTCAATAAACTCATACATATTTAAATTAAAGTATAATTTACATAAAATAACATTCAGATGAGAAATAGGTATCTAGTTTCAGTTTTCTACACATGTGGTGTAGGAAATCCTTCTGTATATTTGTTTCTTTTATTGGTTAATGAATAAAGAATCTTCCTTGGCCAGTGATAGGGCAGAGTGGAGCTAGGTGATGAAAACTAAACTGAATTCTGGGAGAAAGATGCAGAGTCAGGAGAAGCCATGTAGGCCTGCCAAAGATAGATGCCGAATAAAACCTTGCTGGTAAGCCACAGCCACATGGCAATACACAGATTAATAGAAATGGGTTAAATTATGTGTAAGAACTAGCCAATAAGAAGCTAGAGCTAATAGACCAAGCAGGTGTGTGTTTATTTGGGGCTGAGCAGCCGGAAACAAACAAGCAGCCTCCTACAACACACAAGGATGTCTATTTTTCAGCACATTTATTAAAGAAACTAATTACTTGATTCCACATGCTTTGCATCTTGTTTATAGTCAGTTATTTGTTGGTGTATTGTATGCCCCTAGACTGTGTGTTGTATTTCACTGTTCTCTATTTCACTTACACCAACATTGGAACTTATTAATCATAAGTATTGAATTCAGAGCCAAGTACAATCATTCAGTTCTTGACCACTAGTCAGTAATTATAGAAGACAATAGGGTACAAATCAGCCCTAAGAAAAACCTGTAAGGTGTGGATTGCCTTTTTCTTTTTCCTTTTTTTTTTCTTAATAGAATCTCCTGGTTGACACTTAGCTGGAACAGCTGCTTGGGGACCAATCTAGATTGGGATAAAATAGTGATAACACACCAATAGTAGACTTGCAGCCAGTCTTTACCTAGAAGGCTGTCTTATACAGAAACTGTGGAAGTGACCACAAGTTAACACCAATGAGAGCCTTGCTTGAATTTTAGTAATGATAAGCACAAATAAAACCAATTGAGGAAATGAGCAATAGTAACCCATCATGTCATGTTCAGACTTGTCACCTAAGAAACCCTAACTTTCAAGACTGAAACATAATTCTGATAAATTGCAGTACCCGAAAATATTATTATACTAACAGGTATATAAATAATCAAGCTCCCAAAGAACTTACAGCAAATATTTTAAGGAAATTCAAAGTATTTCAAGAAGCACAGAGAGATGGTGTCATATTCCACAGAGAAACTGAAAAAAAAATGTTATACAGAAATTCATAGTGGCTATAACTACTATACTAAAATGAGAACTAAAACAGAAAGCATTCATTACAAAAGAGATAATTTGTAAGCTCAGAGACAAACCTTTAGACAATACATAGACAGAAAAGAAAAAAGAATAGAAAGTCAACTCTACTTAGAAACATCTTACAATCAATTTCCCAAACATGAAAAGTGAAGGTTTTCAAAGGAAGTAAGGAACCAAATAGTAAGTAAGTTATTCCTCGTTAAGTGAGAGCAGACTTCTGAGTAGCAACCTGACAGGCTGGTGTAGTAAGGAGGAGCAGGATAACCATACAGAAACTGTATTCATTTAAATCACTGCCTGGCCATTAGCTCTAGCCTCTTATTGGCTAACTCTCACATCATGACTCAACCTATTTCTAATAGTCTGTATTTTACCACGAGGTTGTGGCTTACCAGGAAAGATTCAGCATGTCTGACCTGGTGGCTGGCTCCATGGAGACTATCTCTGACCCTTCTCCTCCATATCCAGTTCTGTCTACTCTGCCTACCTAATTGCTGCCCTATCAAAAGGCCAAGGCAGTTTCTTTATTTAACCAATGAAAGCAACACAAATACAGAAGGACCTCCTACACCAGGCTGGGATCCTGTGGCATAAGAAAGTTACAATACTAAAGGAGAAAACTGCCAAGTTTTAATTCTGATGTTTGTATTTTTATATATTTCATATTTTAACCCAGAACTTCTCTTTCTATATCTTAAAAAGTATTCAGTATGAATGCAGTGTGAGTGTGTGTATGTTCATGAGTGTGTGTTCTTGACATTTTTAAACTTTATTGAATTTAGCTGATTAATAATTATGGTAATTGTTCACATATTTTGAGCTTCATTGCCTATTTTTCACCTTTGAATTCTGTTTATTACCCCTTGTTGGTTACTATGATTTTCTTTTAACATTTAACATATGCTTTCATGTTTTACTTTCTCAACTTTTCTAAAGAAGTGCTTTCCATGCAGTATTTCCTTAATGATAGAATTAGTCTATATCTGTCTAGCCCTGTATGCTATTCTCCCTTAAAACTAATTGAAATTTTAATATTAATATAAGTTTAACTAATTTTCATTTTAATTTAAGTGGTGTCATATGGCTAATAACCACCCAATGCATAGTTCAAATTAGGAGATTACATTAGTCTCAAATCCAATTCAGTCACTATTCTAGTTTGCTTCTCTACTACTTTGACAAAGTACCATGACCAAAAGCAACTTAATCAAAAAAAGACATGCTTTCTTCATTGTGGTTCCAGAGGAATAGATCCTATCATAGTCGGGGAAGACATAAAACTGTAGCAGAAACAGAAGACTGGCTGAACACATTTTTGCAAAGCAATCAACAACATGAGCCTATGTGGGATATACCTCAGCCAAATTGACCACATTTGGCCATTGGATTCCAAATGATTCTAGCCATACAAAATGGTTTTATTGCCCTAAAATTCCACTGGGTTTTGGTTATGCAACTCTTACTCTCAGGTTCCCTTCTTTGCTGTTTGACATTTAGGAACTGCGTTTAACATTCAGGGTAGACTCAGACAGTATTTGGCAGTATGACTGTTTGCTCTGTGCTTGGAGGCTCAGACCCTAATCACTCTTAGCGACACATATGCAGCACTTAGATGTTGATTTCTTTTGTTCATGGTGGAGTTTCTTATTTTTCTGCCAACTCACCAAAAAAAAGCTTTTGAGTCTTTTCACCTATATAGTGTGACCCTGTACTAAGTTTATTGAAAGGTCCTTCCTTTAGAGTGTCTCTGCTTTGATAGGTTCAAAGGAACCAGATATTGTGTCTCCCTAGATTTGTTTTCTTTATGGTATAGAGTTGTATACTCTTAAAACTTCACTGTATCATAATTAGATTGGGCTATATTTCATTATTGAATATACACCTGCAATGGAATGGAAGAAAGCAAAAAATTTTTATTTTATTTTGGACAGGGTTTCTCTGTGTAGCCTCGCTGTCCTGGAAGTTGTTGTATAGACCAGGCTGGCCTCGAACTCATAGTGATCCCCTGCATTTGCTTCTTGAGTGCTGGAATTAAAAGTGTCCACCATCAATCCGAGACTAAATGCTTTCAAATTGAAAATCTGTCCAGAATTTGCTCCTTGGTGTATCCTTGAGCAAGTTTTACTTTTAGTATCCATGTTACCTTAAGTATGACAAGGTGATAATACTACCACATGATCTGTAAGGAGGCACAGCACATAGAGACCTTTCCATTTTGCCCTTGGTTAAGCAGCACTGGCTGACTGAATGGTTATGGGCTTGTTAGATACTATAAAAGTAAAAGAAAGGAACCATAGAAATTTCTTCAAAAACTATTTTAGTCTTAGTTTTCTTCCTCTTCATGTTTGTCTCCGAAGTCCTCCTTCTCCAGTGTTTGAATAATTCTTAATCCTGCAGTAGTAGCTATTTGATCTTCCATTTTTGCTCCTTTCCTCCTGTACCTGAGATAAAATTAATAATTATACTAAGAACTGGTATTAAATCATTTATTGATTAAAGAGAACAATTCATGCATTTTCAAAATAGTCTGACGTTAGAACTGGAGATAAATGTTAGATGTTGAAAGGCGAATCCTAGACAAAGAGCTAGAGGCAACCAGGCAACCAAGAAATGAAGAGAGTGGGTCAAACAGTCTTCCCCAGGAAAGAGCACACAAATTTGTTATCCAATACTGTATGGCCAGCCCTGAAAACATATACATGCAAATAACACTATATAAACTAAGCAAGCATTTATGTGCTTAGGAATGTGTGTGTGTCTCTGTGTGTATGTGTGTGTGTGGCAGGGTACACAGAAAATTTTGGAGGATGGAAAAGGAATTTGAAATGATGTAATTATATTATAATCTTAAAATGTTTTAAAAATGAATGGATGTATCAAAGAATTACCTGTGTAATTATCTGTATAATAAACGTGACTAATACAGCCTCCAAATGGCTACTAAGTAAAAATTTAGAACTGAAAGAATTGTGGTCTCTAAACTTTTAGAACCCTAAGCCTGATAAAATCTGCTTATTTAGGTTTTTCATTCATGAGGTGTTGGCTCTTTCCAGTAATGAAAAAAATGTAACTAATGGTACTGGGGGAACAGCTCCATGGTCAAATGCTTTCTCAGCAAGCAGGAGGCCATAACTTGACTCGCTGTTTTCTAACACCTTCTCTCAATTACGGATAGCAAGGTTAGTGTCTTTGGTACTCTTGGAGTGTAAAATCACTCCATTCCTCTCCCTTCTTTATTCTTCTCCAACAGATTTGTGATGATTTGAATGGCAATGCCCCCCCTCCAATTTCAGGCCTTTGAACACTTGGTTCCAGTTGGTGACCATGTTTAAGGAGCTTGAGCTGATACAGTCTTCTTGGAAATAAATCACCAGGGTTGGGCTTTGAGAGTTAAAATCTCACCACTACTTTGAGTTTGCTCATTCTGCTTTTGTGCTTATGGTTCAAGGTGTGATCTGTCAGCTTTCCTATTGTCACACACATGAATGCTTGGCATTCTGCCCCTGACACTGACACTATAGTTTCAAACCCTCTGAACCCATAAGTCAAAATAAACTCTCTTGTATATGTCGCTTGAGTCATAACATCTTATTGCAGCAACAGAAACGTAACAGATAGAACCTCCAAGTAGTTCAGCTAGTTTTCGTGCCCACTCTTATTCTCTGTCTATAAATAATTGTAAGCTTATCAATTCAGTTGAACTCTCTCACAGCAAACACAATCATTTGAGATATATGATAGATAGATAGATAGATAGATAGATAGATAGATAGAGCGATAGAGAGATAGAGAGATGGTAGATAGATAGATAGATAGATAGATAGATAGATAGATAGATAGATGGATGGATGGATGGATGGATGGATAGATAGATAGATAGATAGATAGATAGATAGATAGATAGATAGATAGATAGATAGATAGAACAACTGATTTTGCTGACAATAGTACACCTGTTCTGACGTACTTTCAATCCACATGACTCCTGGTTCAGGGAGGTAGTTTTAGTCAGGGGGCTTTTCCAATGCAAACAATCACTTACATCTGAGTCTGGCTCCTTTCCTAATGAATTTTCCAAGAAACAAGTGTTTATGGGAGAGAGCATGTTCATTTTCAGACGGAGAAATTGAAAATGGGCAACCTCTACTCCCTCCCATCTGTTCGGGTACATTTCTCTAGGTGAGGGACCAGTGTCGGTCGCAGGAACTGCTCCACCTACCCTACTAATGGATTGTTTCCTCTTTGCCTTGTTTTCAAGGTTGATGATCTCTGAGCCAGCCAGGCTGGCAGGCAGCTGCAGAGGACAGCGGCAGAACTCTTGAATCCTGCAGATAATTGCCAAAGGCAGCTGAGTTCAGAAGCCCCACCTGTTAACGAGCTGCCAATTATTTATATGCTTATAAATCACCTTTTAAACACTAACAAGCACTAATAAGCCCTGGCTGCTTGTTACCATGGTAACTGACCATGTCCCCCCCAAAAAAAAAAAAAAGCAATGAGACTACTGACATACGGACTCCGGGTCAATGGTCTAGTATCTCCTGGCACTGACATTTTTACTTTGGCACACGAAACCGTTCTGTCTAAGTATAACCTAAAATCTCATAAAAAAAAAACCCGACACAGAGCATGATGTAATGCCTGTTTTTCACCCTGCAGCCTGGGAGTCTACAGGGAACAGAATTGTGTCCAACTCCCCATGAGCTATGGGAACAGGCTGCCCTAACTTGTTAAGTGGCAGTTCCTATGTGCAGCCACACAGCTGGTCTACCGAGGCCACCTGCTGTCAGATATTTTATTCCCCAAAGCTTCCTGGGCTGCTAAGCTCCAGTGGTCTGAAGAGGTTTTTCCTAATACATTCCGTTTGCTCTTGCAAATAGATATGATGATAAGCCACTTGTAGGATGTGCAGTAATATTTAGTGAGATGCAAGTAATGGTTTCAGATGAAAAAGAACATATTTTTGCTCCTAGCAAACTGAAGGCATTTTCTCTCTTCTTTTAAAAGCTCAGTGAGAAAGCAACCACCCATGACCCAAAAAATCTTTTTATAGTAGAGAAAGAAAACTACCTTCTGGCTTCAACTGGTTTTGCAAACTAGACACAAAGAAGCTCACCCCAAGTGGGAATGCGTAAGAGATGGCAGCTCAAAGATGCTCATGGAGACAGAGCCTTAGTGGGCAATGACCTAGTATTGCGACAGAGGGAAGTGATTGGGTCATTTTGTCATGACTGACCCAGAAAAGGCTTTTGCCATGCCTTCTGAAAGGCTCTAGTTTCCTATAGAAAATTGAATTGTTCATTCCACAAAGTTCCTTACCCATCAACATATATTCCAGTTGATGTCTCTAATCTCCCAACATTCCTACTCTGGGGTGAAAAAGTATCAGCTTTATTACAGAAGTGACTGAATCAGAATTTTATTATTATCTCTATCATTAATGTGTCTTATCTAAGATAGGGGAAAAAGGAATGATAATCTTTAAAATATTTACACTTCAATGAAATTATGTTTTATGTACATGCAGATAGTCTACATCTATTGTTTATCATTTACATATAATTCATTCATCATATTTATTTATATTATCTATCCATTTCCTACTATGTATATACATACACAAATATAGGAACATGCTTTCTGGAGTTATATATGTGTACTTTAGTTAGAGAATGTGCCCACTTACCTGCCACTATCATTTTCTGTTGAGAACACTAATAACTTCATATTGGACTTCAGACTTTCTTTAAAAATCTCCTATTATTATCAGTTTAAACATTCAGGTAGATAATTCAAGGGTCACAAAGAGACTCAGCATGTTAGGTAGTATATTACACAGACTTGTACCTAAAATTAGATATTTTAGCATAGGTGGAATGTCTGTACGAGCAAGAATACGGTGGTAGAGAAGATGTACCACCAATTGATTAGAACTCATTGCGTTCAAAATGTGTCAAAATGTAAAGCTTGTGTAGGTCACCAAGGCAATGATATTGATCACAAAAGTGTAATCACCCATGAGGATTGTTGAGAAAGCTTTTCAGAGCAGCTTGTGGCCCTTTGGTCTTGCACCAGCAGGTTGGTGTTGAGGTTAGCAAGATGAATTAGCAATTTGTAAATATATGCATGGCTGATTTAATAAAGAACCAAGTCATTTGAAATGTTGAAGGAAAGCAGTCAACTACTCTGGGCAGGTGGGAGTGAAACTGCTGCCCCCCCTTCCAGTGCAAATGTTCTCAGATGTACTGAAACTGGACAGAGGAATATGGGGAAACAAGATCTCAGAGCAGGGTTAGCTTCTAAACAAGGGCACTTCTCGGTAACTCATTTCATATTTGCAGCTTTGATTTTTCCGTCATCTTAAAAGGAACACATAAGTTCATACTAAAATAATGAGAGTACAAAATCTAAATATGGTGAATAAAATAGTGTCAGTGTGGAAGATATTAATATTAACCTAGTGATCTTCATGTTTTGAGGGGTGAATTGTCTAAGAACTAAAGAGAAAATAATACTCACTAAAAGATATAAGAAATTAAAGAACAACCAGACCATGGTGGGCACATGCCTTTAATCCCAGCACTTTGGAAGTAGAGGCAGGGCGATTTCAATGAGTTAGAGGCCAGCCTTGTCTACAGAGTGAGTAATAGGACAGCCAGGTCTCGAAGAGAAGCCCTGTGTCAAAAACAAAAAAAAAAAAGGAATGCAAAGAAAGAAATTAAATAACACACAGTGGACACAATAGTATAGTGTCAGTAGAAGATAAATGGGAAATTTGAAATTGAGAGTAGACTGACAAGCTGGAAGGAAGCATGATAAAAGTGGGAGTGTGAGGCACAGATGTTTAACTGATGAACACCCAGAGATTGGTTTGAATTCTGGATCTCTCAGTAGCTGAGTGGCCCCCCAAAAGGTACAGTCTAGGATTTTTAATCTAATACCAGAAGAATGTTTATCCAATGAAGTTAAAAAAAAATGCAACCTCAATGTATAAAAGAGCTTCAAATCTTGATTCTTTCTCAACATTCTCTTTGCTTCAGTTTATACTGTGAGCATGGGTCCCCTTCTTTAAAAACCTGAGAATCTGGGAAATTATACTGGAACACTAGCATCCTGAATGATATAACACGCCCTAACCATATTATCCTTGCTTCTAAAATTCAAATGTTCTTAAGTCAAACAAGTTCTCTTTCAAAGGAAGGTTTGAGTGGAGATTAAACATGATTCCAGTGGAAAAAATAGCTTATTATCGACTGATCCAAAAACAAGCATCTTGAAATAATAATCATCATAGAAGAAAGGAGAGTTTATTGGGACATAATGGCTCCCAAGTCAATATTTTTCTAAGAACACTCATGAGCAAAGTAGGGAGAGAAGTCAGGGAAATAACTTGAGCTGAAAATCTGAACTCTTCATATCCATTGGTAGCTACTGATGGCTGAAGGAAATAGAACAAACAGTTCAACTCCGAACAGGAAAGTCTTTGGGGATATAACCTTAGCCAAATGTTAATCACATATGGAAGTGTCCCCCAAACCCCATTATTTCAATTTTCATCCAAAAATCAAGTATAATTTGTTAGAACCTATATTGAATGGTCCACACTTGTAAAAATGTCGTATCATTTCTGTAATCCACTCAGTACTTCTCAACCAAGAAGAAATCTTGTGGGGACAGAATCTGTGTGCCTGTCCCATAGAGCCCTCCACTTCTATGAAGGATTCTTAAGAAACATTTCTCAACAATTGTTTTACAAAAAAGTTCCTACAACTCTTTGCTGAGCTTCAGAACAAAGTCATTATGATCTGAAACTCTTAAGCTTTGGGGAAGTCCTGGATTGTGTTATCTTTTCTGTAAACCAGAAATTTCATTTTCCAGGTTTGGGTTCTCCCAGTGGTCTGTAGCTGTGGTGATGCAAGGTGGCCAATAGATTTGTGGGAGGAAACGGAGAACTGTAGCCTGGTGGTGGTATGGGGCTTTCATCTGGGAAAGGGCTAACAGTTCTCATCTCGATGTGGTCGCTGTAGTGATGAACCTCAGAAAGATGATGTCAAATACTATTTAATAATGTAAAATGATTAACGTTTAAATATTCAGAATATTTATAAAATATTTCAAATTTCTATACCAGCTATGTTTGTTGATTTAAAGCAGTTTTCTCACTAAGTATTATGAATAGACATTTGGATAGAAAAAAACTTTCTTTATGGATGAATATCATGGGAATTCAGCTGTTTGTGGTGATATCTAAAAGATAAACATAAATATCTTTAGCAAAGAATGAGTAAGTGCAAATAGCACTCTTGTACCTTTAGGTCCTTTTACAAGCAATTAAATATTCTACTCTCAATTTTTTCTGCCTTTCCACTATTTATTTATTTGCCTTTCCTAGCTCTTTTTTTCTTGTTTTAGTCCCACGCTGCAAAATCTTCTTAGAGAGTGGTGTGTGTTTGTGTGTGTGTGTGTGTGTGTGTGTGTGTGTGCGTGTGTGTAGAGACTTACAAGAAAACAAAACAGGCTAGGCTTAGATTTGGGGGAGAAAGAAGTCAAGGAGGTAGGACTATCTTTTTTGTCTTCACACAGGACTAAGTCAGATTCTGAAAGTGATGTATAATTTTAATAAGAAAATTGAGAGCAAGCCTTGCTGATTTAGAAAAACATTGTGTTTTGCTAGATTACCTCTTTTACTAGCTTTGTAGCAAGTTAACAACTTAATCTGAAAACAGTAAAACAATATAAAACCTTTTTGTTCTTCCTTTTCTGAGCCTTTAAAAACGTTTTGTTTTAGTATCCTTTACCATAAAGTATATATTATATATTTATATGTATATGTGTATTGTAATTGTACATATATTTATATATACACACATACATATATGCAATAACTAAAACCTGTTCAGTCTGTATGGTGCTACCTGTATATATATGATTTCAGAGCTGACCATTTGTTATCGGATAGCCAATTGTTCCCTGGGGAAGACATGGAGAAAGGAAAGAAAAGGGAAGCAAGGATATAATTACACTACACTCTCAAAACATTAAAACAAATACTTAAAATTATTAACCTGTAATTATTTGCCTATTTTCTATCTATCTATCTATCTATCTATCTATCTATCTATCTATCTATCTATCTATCTATCTATCTATCTATGTATCTATCTATCTATCTATCTATCTATCTATGTATCTATCTATCTATGTATCTATCTATCTACCTATCTACTCAAAGAGCAATATCATTAAAAATATTTTCTCAGCCCCCTTTTCATGCCTTTCTCGCTCATTTGTAAATGTTACAAATTCATTAGTTTTCAAAATTTTCCCCAAAGCAGACCATTATTTATTAAAAAATAAAGCTTGACTAAGGTGTGAGTGATATGCAGTGAAGTCTACGTAATTAAAATACACACATCAAGGTTTTACTATCACTGTATAATCCTGAAATCACCCACTACACTCAAAATAACAAATGCTTCTAATGTGCTAATATTCTGGCTTGGGTATATTTCTGTTCAACTAAATTACTAGACTAGAAATATTTCTGATTACTCCACTCCGTGTATTTCTAGTATGTAATTATCTGGCACCTAGAAGCTTTACGTACATCCAATAGATAAATTACCTGAATGTTGTCACAGAAATATTCACATGTGTGTACGTGTACATGTGCGTGTGTGTGCGTGTGTGTGTGTGTGTGTGAGAGAGAGAGAGAGAGAGAGAGAGAGAGAGAGAGAGAGAGAGAGAGAGAGAGAATATCTAAACCTTGCAAAGGGTTTAGAGCACACAGTGATTTTTTGGTTATTTAGGATTTGCCCCGAGGACCAGACTTTCGTGTTGGCTATCAGTTAGGGCATGCTGGAAAGACATCACAGTGAGAAGAGAGGACACTGTGAAAGGCCAGAGCTTATTACTGGACTACTGAGTATAAGTGGCGGAGGAGTAGCAGTAAGGGCCATTAATCACAGCCTGCCTCCGCTGAGATGGAGTTAGAGACAAAGCCGAACTGAACTTCTTCTAAGAGGGCTAGGAAAGAACTGAGATGTCTGGAATTAGTGAAGAAAGTGTTAAGAAAAAATGAAACTCTAGTTGACACTCATGGTTTAAAATTATTAACTTTTAAGACTTTTTTTTTTTTCAAAGCCTTTGGGCAGATTCTAATTTGATCCAGCAACAATTTTTGCTTGGCTCCTAACTGATGAGCATCTGCTAATTTTTCTGACTGCTTTAATCAGTTTTGGGGGTTTTTGCTTTAGAACCTCTCCAAATCTCCCCCTTCTCACTGAAGTCTCAAGTCTTCAAAGTCTGTGCCAGTTTTAATGAAGGACTACAAAGATTACCTTATGTTCCCACATTTAGGATTCTTGCTTAATATTCTATTCTTTGTCTCACTTACATACATCAAAATGCAGAGAAGAAATTCTTGAATCTTCAGGAGCCAATAACTTTGTATACAACAAAAAAATTTGAAATTCAATTTAAGGTCACACATAAACAGAATACAATTGATACGTGTGTCATCTCCACTACACTGTGATGTTCTTGAGGGCAAGGACTCAGATTTCATCAATTTTCTCCTGAGCACTTGGCATCACCCTAGGCTTTGTTTTATAACTTTGTAAAAAATTAAATAGTGTTAATACGCAACACAGCCTCTCTGTCTCTGTCTTTGTGTGTGTATGTGTTTACCATATGGTAAAACACTACTTTGTATGTTAACGTTTAAAAAAAAATGAATAGTTGCTAGAGAGATGACTCAGCAATTCAAGTCATGATCTGTTCATCCAGAGGACCAGAGTTCAATTTCTGGAGAAATTGACATTTAGTGACTCACAACTTCTTCCAGCTCCAGCTCCAGTATATTCAATAACCTTTTCTGACTTCTAGAGGTACCTGAGAACACAAGGCATATACAAACACACAGGCACACAATGCATGAACAAAACCAAAAATAAATCTTGAAAACATATTTTATAAAAGTTTGACTATAGATGCCCTATATTGGTACAGAGAACTTATGTAGTAATAGGAGCCACGGGGCTGCATCCCCAGCACCTGGCAGCCCGCATGGCTAGCTTATGACCCGAAATAATTACATGGAAACTGTATTCTTTTAAATACTGCCTGGCCCATTAGTTCCAGCCTCTTATTGGCTAGCTCTTACATATAGATCTAACCCATTTCTAATAATCTGTGTAGCCCACGAGGTGGCTTACCAGGGAAGATCTTAATCTGAGGCTGTGTCGGGTGGGAGAATCATGGTGACTGACTGACTCGACTTCTTTCTCCCAGCATTCTCTTCTGTCTACTCCGCCTACCTAATTTTCTGTCCTATCAAAGACCAAGCAGTTTCTTCATTAATTAACCAATGAAAGCAACAGATAGATACAAGACCCACCTCCATCAAACTTACCTCAGGAGTCATGTGTTATTAAATGACTGCCTAAGTGCCCATATTGGGCTACTTTTCTGTGAATTATTGGCCAAGAAGTTCTCAGAGGCCTGGAAATAGCATGGGCTATTGCCTTTGATCTTTGGTCCCCATCATATGCAAATGGTAAGTTTCAGTTGTTGAAGACACAGCACACTTCAGATAAAGAGTATAGAAAATGAAGACTTGACTACAAAACTTCCTGGCTATTGGCTAGCACTCATAGTGGAAAAAACAAGGTGCTATGTAGGGGACAATGAGAGAAAAGTTACTGGTAGTTTTACTCAGCAATGAATCCTGACTATATTGACTTGTCAAGTAAGACATGCCCACTGTTGCAATAATGGCATCAAGATTGAAGAGGCAACCAATCAATTTAGGACTAAATTTTAGGTGTATTTCATAGGAAAAAATCCTAACTTGATGTTTTAAAGATGTCAAAGTCTAAGGCTAGAAAAGTTGTGGCCCTAAAAGTTAACAAGGTTATAGGCTACTGTTCTGCTATATGAAACATATTGTCTACATACCTCCTAAACACTTACAGTTACACCTTTATGTTAGTGCTTCTCTCAGCCTTTTCTAGGGATGTTTCTTTCTGTGGTGAGCATCAGCTAATGCATTGATTCATAACTGATCAAAGTGTTGAGAATAAAAAAAACTGTTGTTATCCCTAAATGAAGCATCTATATCAAATCCTATCCCAACCCAAAACTCAGAGAATACCATAAAAGAGGGGTATAAAAAGAATTTAAGAACTGGAGCTTGGTCTATGGCCATACAACCCTGAAAACATGAGATCTCATCTGGTATGGTCTTGGGAGCTAAGCAGGGTCAGGTCTGGCTAGTTCATGGATGGGAATGCTGAGTGTTGTAGGAAAAAAAACGAAATAAAAAGAGCTTGAAGAAGAGTGGTAGACCTGAAAATCACTTGTTCATTCAACTCATGGGTTTACAGCAGCCATGAATATTTGTGCAAGACATGAACAAGATCAAGCCCTTAAGACAAGCTGACCTCCCAGCAGGCAGCACAAAACTGGACAGAGTGGATTACAAAAATGGGAGTGAGGGAGGACATGAAGGTGGGAGGGTATATGTTTGTCTAGAAGAAGTAAGAGCGAAAGGATGAACATGAATTTGAGCAACAATAAGACCAAGATGCATAAGTATGTATAAATTGTCAAAGAACAAGTAAAAGCTATTAAATAAGTAAATAATATATAGGGTTAATTTACTGTTTTTAGCCTCAAGTATGCCTACTGATGAATAAGTCAATAGTAAGTAGACAGTTAAGAACAACAAAAAAATCCAGAAAATGTTTAACTATACATATCAGTTACTTGAAAAGCAGACAACTCATCTCGTATCATCTAAAGTTTCTGTGGCAATTGAAGTAAAATGTGATATCTAGAATAGAGGTACACCTCTTAGTGAAACCAATGACAATTAAAAAGGAGTAATTTCTATACTTCTCTCTACTTCATGAAGCTGCTGTTAAAACAAAACAAAAAATAAGTGAAAATCCTCCCATGAAATAAATGTGCAGGGCCTTTGGCAGGCGGTGTGCTGGCCCCGGGCTTTCAGAGGAGAAGGCTATAGCTCTTATTCTTAAGGAGCCTGCAAAGTATTTTGCAATCTAGTCCAATGAAATGAGCAATCATTTCTTCAAAGAACTCTCATGTATCCAACAACTGTTTTCTCAAATTGAATCCAAATCTTGCTTTTCGAGAAGCTGAAGCAGGGGGCAGTGCTCGAACTGGAACACAAAGGGAGGGTGGAACATTTTGGCCTGTGATGCGGAAAGGAAAGAGGGAAGCAGAGAATGAATAGAAATCCAAGAAGGTTCTACCCTAGGTAATAGAGTAAGCACACACACATGCAGACACACACACACACACAAATTCACACACACATACACACACACAGAAAGAGAGAGAGAGAGAGAGACAGAGAGAGAGACAGAGACAGAGAGAGAAAGTCATATATTCTTTGATTGTCCGTGTAGTTCAATCAGAGTACTGAATTAAGATGAAAAGAAACGCTTTCTCATCCGGACTCTATTACGATCTGTTATTTGACCCTGAGCGAGACCTTTAAAGTCACAGGCTCTCAAATATTCTAGTTGTAAAATAAAAGATCTGTATTCTGTGATGTCTATAACTATATCCAATAGAAAAAATAGGAAAGTACAATTATATTTGTTTGAGCTAAAACGCATGACATAGAGGATACAAGAACAGTTGATGAGAAGTTGTCTAACCTATCCTATTTTTTTATTGCACATGATGGAAACATTTTAAATTTACATTCATGAGAAAAAAGTAGTTGCATGTTGAATATGCTTTTACTCTAAATTTCTTCGCCGTTTGGAAATCAGAGATCTTTTGGATATAAATTTGACATTTCTCCATAAAAATTAAGGGCACCTTTCCCTCTAAGTATCAGATAAGAATAGGCACTGCAGAGAACCAGACAATGACTGATAGAACATTATAATACTCTATCCATCTGGCTCTGCCTACAAAGCGAGGGATGATAAAAAGTCAGCATAATGCAGAGAACCCAGTTCCCAGTTACAGAGAGGACTGATTGACTGGAAATACAGTCGGGTACAGTGAATCGTCGGATTCTAGCTGGATAACTATAGGATTCTCGTTTGTCAAATTCAAAAACAAAGTCCAAAACCATGCATGATACTAAAGATTGCCTTGAGACGTCCTTTCTCTCACAAACATTGCTCCAAAACTTGGAGCCCATACTTTTTAGTTTTTGGTTCTTGTTGGCCTCAACAATTCTGTGTGGAAGCAAAGTGGGCAAAGCTGCTGTACATACCTGTCAATCCAACTGAGATGTGTGAGTGCCTTCTTTGGAACTCTGCATGCACACACAGGTGCTTGCATTTATACACTATAAGGACACAAACAGTGTACACACAAATATAAACAAATTTATTATGTTAAAAAGATCTCTTTAAAATGATAAATTCCTACTAGTTACCATAGGCATTTTTTTTTCCATTTGTATGTGGCCTAGCTAGTATCAGCAACTCATACTGTATTTACAAAGTGAATTAATTGCTATATTAGAAAAGGGCATTTAAAGGGTAGACTCAATTCTCACTGACTACTAGTGGGTGGGGCTATGTTTAAACAAACACTGTGATCTGCCATTTAGTAATGAGAATGCTGGTGAAACAAAATCCTGTGCTTTAATTCATTGCAACAGGAGTCTCTTGGGCTGTGTGGAAAGCATGTGTTGGCCCTGCAGAGAACCTATAAAAACTTTTGAGCAGGCAGGAAGAACACAGTTGGTAAAGGGAAGACTGTTGCTTCCAGGCTATTTCTCACCTTACTGCACACACAGGGGGTGCCCTTGGCCTTCCTTACTCAGGGTTCTGATCACACTTTGGTATTGATCCAAACCACTTAGTGATGAATACAGGCAACATCGTCCTTCTATTTAAAGGCTTTGAGTATCTATTGTTGTTTTTATGTTTATTATCTTAATACTGACGTTTATAATGTCTTTCTTCCAAAGAGCTCTCTGGAGTGCTATAACATGTCAAGCGAAGACAAATGAATATGAAATCACTTTGCACTACACAGAGGAGAGGAGATACACTCTGGCCTGCTGCATCCCAGAAATGACTTTCTTCTTTCTTCCTGTTTTCCTGCTCTAATAGGGCAAATCTTGCTTAAAGTTCCAGTCTTAAAGTACACACACACATGTGCACACGTACACACACACAGACACACATGCCATCTTTCATTGTATAGCTCTCAACCCTTATAGTATTCTTATAGTATTCTACTTACAGTATTCTACTATAAGACACCATCTTAAAATCTTCCTCCATCTATAAATATATATAATTATATATAATATATAACTATCCTTTAAAATAAATTATGAATATATCCATAAAACATATTTTATAATTATTTTTCTTTAATAATTTACTTAAAAATTCAATCATTCAATTTTCCTTGAAATTAAATCTAAGTGTTGTATACATTTTTTTCTTTTTTATTGATTTTTATTGACTTATATATTTTTCTCTGCTCCCCTCCCTACCTCTCCCCTTCCCTTTAGCCCTCTCCCAGGGTCCCCATGCTCCGAATTTACTCAGGAGATCTTGTCTTTTTCTACTTCCCATGTAGATTAGATCTATGTATGTCTCTCTTAGGGTCCTCTTTGCTGTCTAGATTCTCTGGGATTGTGATTTGCAGGCTGGTTTTCTTTTTTATGCTTAAAAGCCACTTATGAGTGAGTATATACGGTTTTTGTCTTTCTGGGTTTGGGTTACCTCACTCAATATGATATTTGCTTGCTCCATCCATTTGCCTGCAAATTTCAAGATGTCATTTTTTTTCTGCTGTGTATACTCCATAGTGTAAATGTACCACATTTTTCTTATCCATTCTTCAGTTGAGGGGCATTTAGGTTGTTTCTAGGTTTTGGCTATGACAAACAATGCTGCTATGAATATAGTTGAGCACATGTCCTTGTGGTACGATTGAGCATCCTTTGGGTATAAGCCCAAAAGTGGTATTGCTGGGTCTTAAGGAAAGTTGTTTCCTAATTTTCTGAGAAATTGAATACTGATTTTCAACTGAGCTTTACCAGCTTGCAATCTCACCAACAAGGAAGAAGTGTTCCCTTTACCTTACAACCTCTCCAGCATAAAGTTGTCATCAGTATTTTTTATCTTGGCCATTCTTACAGGTGTAAGATGGAATCTCAGAGTTGTTTTGATTTGCATTTCTCTGGTAGCTAAGGACATGGAGCATTTCCTTAAGTGTTTTTCAGCCATTTTAGACTCCTCTGTTGAGAGTTCTCTGTTTATGTCTGTACTCCATTTTTATTGGATTATTTGTTCTTTTGATGACCAATTTCTTGAGTTCGTTGTATATTTTGGAGATCAGTCCTCTGTCTGATGTCAGGTTGGTGAAGATTTATTTCCATTCTACAGGCTGGTGTTTTGTGTTGATCATGTCCTTTGCTTTGCAGAAGGCTTTCAGTTTCAGGAGGTCCCATTTATGAATTATTTCTTTCAGTGTTTGTGCTACTAGAGTTTTCTTATATATAGTTAATTACTTATCATTAGAAAAACAATTTAAATTCTTATTTGATATTCAAAATTTACTTGAATATACAAAGAATTTTTAAATCATCTGACCTTATTTTAATCAGATTTGGATAAAGAAAATTAGAGTGTTGGGGTAGGGGGTGAAAAGAGTCAGAAAGAATATGCTGGGGTACTTGGATTATTTGAGAGTTTAAGAATATTACATGATGAGACCCAATTCACAGCACCTAGAGTTATACTGAACAAATATCCATGACTAAAGCATCCTTTAGTGAGAAAGACCTTAGTAAGTTTAAGTAGATACAAATTTTAAGTGTATTCCAAAGTGTACATCTTCTCTTTAGAATGAACATCAGAGAATAAAGGTACTTTGCTTATAAATATTAGCCTACATAAGTATCAATGGTGGAAAAGATGATATGGTTTCTCTTTTCACAGTTTTTATCTTTCTTAAGTTTGTGCAGAGGGAGAAATGACGGACGCAAGCAAATCCATTAATCAACATACTTCTGTCTCACAGAGGTTGCTAGCCAAGTGACCAAACCAATGCTAGGGAGATTTTTTTCATTTCAGGCCCACCCCAATGTTTACAGCTTCCCAATGACTATCAAAGATGACCCTAATCTCCAAATTCCCAAGGATGAAGAAAAGAAGGATTGTGGAAACACACCATAGACATATGTTATTTATGCAATATACCTGCTTAATAAACAGCTCATTTTTGCTCTCCCTTTCTATTCATGATCATGCAGTGATCTGTCTTCACTTTGTTGCCATATCATATTCAAATCATTCATAAAACGGTATGATGATCTTCTTTACTAGTAAGGTTCTTTTTTATTATTTATTAAAAAATTCCACCCCCTCTCCTCCTCCCATTTCCCTCCCACTCTCCACACTCCCCCTCCCTCTCCAGTCCTAAAAGCAATCAGCGGTCCCTGCCCTGTGGGAAGTCCAAGGTCCTCCCCCTCCACCCAGGTCTAGGAAGGTGAGCATCTAGATAGACTAGGATCCTACAAGGCCAGTTCATGCAGTAGAATCAAAACCCAGTGCCATTGTCCTAGGCTTCTCAGTCAGTCCTCATTGTCAGCCACATTCAGAGAGTCTGGTTTGATCACATGCTCCATCAGTCCCAGTCCAGCTGGCCTTGGTGAGTTCCTATTAGATCAGTCCCACCATCTCCATGGGTGGATGCACCCCTCATGGTCCTGACTTCCTTGCTCATGTTCTCCCTCCTTCTGCTCCTCATTTGAACCAAAAGTTCATATTACAATTTAATCTTATCATAGTGACTCCAGTGGGTAATTCCCACATGTCTTTCAGAGGATCAATTACAGATTGAGTGAACAAGAAATTCTTATCATTTAATGAAATAACCAAGTGTTATTTCTAATGACATCACAGACCAAAACTTTTGTAACTCTAATTTATAGAAGGGGAAAATTTATAAAAGTTGTAAGTTTTCAGAGTGCCGTTTCTTAATAGCAACATGCTGGATTTATCACAAGAAAAAAATCACCCCCTTATAATATGTGGATGCTGAGCACTGTGACAGGTGTCAATTTTACAACTCTTTCAAATCTGTTGATGAGTGAGAATATTCTGCTTCCAGAAACAATCGATCACATTACTCTTCCCCGAGCTGCCCGTATCATCCTTTTCCACTGCCATGTGATGGCTCACTTCCCTCTGGTCCTCTCTGCACTGCTACCATCCAGCTTTTCTCTCTGGCATACCCTTTCACATACCTTCCCAACTCTCAAAGCTGTCTAGTCCTCACATCTAAGTCAGCTATTTCCTGATCAAAGCTTTCCTCCAACTTAGCTCTTCTAAACAGTGACTATCAGTTCATTCGCATTACGTCCAAACATCACAAAGGATTCTGAAGCCACTCATCAGCCTGATTCTACCCTAGGATCAATACTCTGTCATGATTTCTTGATATAGGAAAAGAGAATGCCATGGGAGAGAGTAAATTATAGGGTTGCTGCTAGAAAATAAAAGTTCAGTAAAAATAGTGACAAATTGTTGTTGGATGTGGGAAATACATGTATTTACCACATGTATTAGAAATCATCTATATCTTTTAATTTTCTCTAGTCTCTCTAGTTGTCTATATATGTGTGTTGTATTTAAAATTCATTATTTCTCTCTTTGTAATTGATGCTTAGCACCTACGTAAGACACAGTTATAAAACATTTTAGGAGCTGAGACATCTCTCAGCATTTAAGACTGCCTGCTGCTCTTGCTGGAGTCCAGAGTTCAGTTCTCAGCACCCATACCATGCAGATCACAACTGCCTGTAATTCTAGGTCCAGGAGATCCAAAGCCCTTCTATGGTTCCACGAGTATTCACACATTTGTATACAGAGACTCACACAGTTACATATAATTCATATAATTTAAAAAAATCTTTGATAAAAAAATTTAATATATTCAATGTATTGATTTTATTTTGAAGTATTGATGGCCCTTTGAGGAGATACTATGATTTAGTGAGTTAAGATTATACAGACAATTTTTGTGCATAAAATTATGGATCTTAAATTACCTTAGCAATTTTTGAGCAAAGAACAATATTTTGCATCAGGAAAAAAAAAAAGAGTTACAACTGTGATAGTGGCGCACTCATTACGAACGGCCCACTGTCGGGGAGCACGACACTTACTGAACAAACAGCCAGAAATCTGCACTAGATTGCCTGTAGAAAATGGATTTAGAGAAAAGGAAAACAGCGGCAGACGGTGATATGGTGAGAGACCCCATGCCATGTGTTCTGCTCACACTGTCCTGGATAGTCTAACATCTCTGAAACTTGAACTTTGCCTGAAGTTTCAGAGTTCCAAGCTAGATAGATCTCTGTTCTACGTAAAGAGTGACTAAGGCTTGCCTCCCTGTGTTTGACCAACAGACAATCTATTTCTTGTGTTTTCATCCTTGCTTTGTTTGCTCACTTGCTGATAGGTTTGTCGTAGGTAGGTTCGTCTGTTAACTTGACACATCTGAAAAGAGGAATCCTTAGTTGAGGAATTACCTTCACCAGATTGGCATGTGTGCTTGTCTGTGGGGGCATTTTCTTGATTGCTGACTGGTGGAGGGCCCAGGCCATTATGGACAGTGCTATCCCTGGGCAGGTGGGTAAAAGATTAATGTCCTGCCATTATTAAGCAGGAAGCATGGTATAATATAAAGAATGTTGTTTAGGAGGTGAGTTCTATGAATATTAATCTCACTGTTTCTAAAGGACTATATAAACTCTAAATTATGCATCTTCGCTGTAAAATGGTGAGGAGGTAAGCAAGAATAAGTTCTATGTGTCAGCTTTAAAATGGTGAGGATAAACAGGATAACTCCCTTGGATCTCTTCTAGCTTCAACATCGTGCACTTTTTTTCTAATTACAGATGCTTCTCAATTTTGCTTTAATTTCATATGTGCACTTACTGGTTTGGAGTCTCAGAGTAATTTCCAGACAACTGGGGTGATAATGCTTACACTGTTTATCTTACAGAACTGTAGAAAAGACAATGCATGAAATTATGTGTATCATCATGCTTAGTGAACTGCAAAGCCCTATAACTGTACAAAACAAATTATTATGGGCTATTTCTATGTTTTCTATTATTCTTGTTAAATTAGCACGATGATAACTCAATGTATAACCAGCAGAGGGAGACAAGTTCAGATTATTTTTCTTCTTGAAAATGAAATCAGTTTATTGCTATTATCAGGACATGTGGTGTTTTTTAAAAGTCAGAATGAAATTTATTATTGGCAAACAATGATCTTGCTCACATGTTATATAAACATGTTGAAGTCACACCAACACAGAACAGAGGGAAGCAATAAAATATATGGAAGAAAGAATCAGACTTTACGGGCTTAGCTCATCCCATTTTAAAGACAGCCCTTCTTCAAAGAATGTCATATCCCTACTACAACTTGGACATGTCCATCTGGAAGTGCAGGCTATGTGGGCTCCAGTTTAGGAGCCAGTCCAGACTTCTAAAAGTAGAATTTCCAAATTCTCTCTAAAAGTAGGCTTTTTAAATTCACCTTTCCCATTTTTATTAGCCAAGACCGTAAGCAGAACTGAGACAGAAGACAGAGAAACCCTTTGCCCTTTCTATTTCTTCTACTCCCTTACCCAATTAGGTGACAATTCCCATCAGTTTTTAGGTGACATTCTTGTGAAGGCTTCTGCTTCTTTTTCTTCGCCCCATTGTCATCGTGCTGGAGGCTGCTTTTGTCATTTCTTGCTTTTGCTCTTTCAGAGCCTTCATAGCAGGACCTTCCCGACTTTAACTTGTCCCAGTATATCTCCCACTCCAAGGCCAGATAGTTATCTTCATAAAACACAGATCTGATTATGTCGTTCTCTTGCTCCAAGTTTTTAACGATTCCCTACTGCATACAGAATGAAGGTCAAACTCATTAACATGCCTGTCAAGTGCTTCAATGACCCTCGCCTTAAAACAGTTATTTTCCATTTTAACTTTTTCCAATCTCCCCCTCTACACCCTTTCCTACAACTTTTCATCCCAGGTAATGAATGTCTCACCAAAGGCCTGCTTTCCTTAGAACTATTTAGAAACCAAAATACGCATACAATTGATAATGTTTATTTTCCTAATTCTGACTTCAATAACTTTTCACTAGGCTTATGACTAGTTTCTTCATTGTATTTTCCACCACTATGATTGCTGGCATGTTCTCCTGAGTCTTCTAGAATCTAAAGTAGTTTGTAACTTAGAGATGAAATGGAAGTCATTCTTCAACGTATTTAGAACTTTTCATTAGCCAGACCTCTAAACTTCAGTCCAATCTTGGATTTCCATTCTTCATTGCAGGCTGGTTCACATGGCTAGCCTTTGCAAAGGGCATGCCTGAGTTCTCCTCTCCTCTTGCATATATTAAAATGCCATTATCTCCAAGGCATCTCCTGGTTTATTTCCTTCACGTTATTACACTTTGATTCTGCTTTTTCATAATTCAGTCTCTGCTCATTGGCCCTTCATTCTCTACTACACAAGTGCTTACCTGGATGTACTGCGTTGATTGTGAGTTCTTGGGTTCCTTAAGATGAAGTCTGTGTTTCATTATGCGTAGATCCTGTTCAGAATCAAGGAGAGCATTGGACATATATGCTGGTTAATTTTGGAACTTCTCTGTGGTAGAGAGCATGTTTGGAAGGTCTGCTCTAAAGCCATATATCACATTTGTCTCCCTCAAGGATGGACTTTTAATGCAATTTCTCTGTGAGAACCACACTAAGAAAAATAGTCAGTTTTGTGGCTCAGTGAAGTCTCAGACCTCAGCATAGTAACTGCTACATGGTGGTTTCACATATTTGTTAATAATATTTATGAATGTTCTCACATACAGTCACTGACTGATGAGTCTTGTGAGTTCCTTTCCTCTCATCTAAGCAATGCTTCTACATTCATTACTAAAAGCAGAGCAGGCCAGGGCAGTGAATGAGAAGCCAGGGAGGAAAGAAAGATTGTTTGAAACATGAAGACTTCTGGGACTCTGGATAATATAATGACCCAGAACTAGACTTTCCCTGCAGCTCAATATTGTCAGTAAGCTCTAGAGAAAACATATTAGTGTTATTTACTTGACTTATAGCCTCAAGATATTTATCTAGGCATTCCATCTAAATTTAACACGTTAACTAGCTCCTGAAAATAAATATAGATATGCCAAAAAATTTAGTGAAGTTTAGCCATTGCATGGCATCTGTCAATCATGTTATACATTTATTATCCTTTAATAAAATCTTTTTATTATACAGATAGTCTATCAACATACAGGAACCATAGTTAAGGGCATGCAGTATTTACACCTGGCAAGCAATAGCTAGAACACTTTTATTTTTCTGTGTGGTTAGTACTGATAGCTGTCTACTTGGCTTTCGTCAGCTCTTTCCATGACGAGTGGTAACTTTTCACAGGTGTGTTCCAGAGTTAAACTGATATAGTGGGGAGAAAGGCTCACCTGACGAAAACAGAGATGACTTGGAGAGGGACCTCTCATCCTGAGCCAGTCTCATCAATTTCATCTTCTCCTGATCTCACTGCCACCCCATAGTCTAAGCTAGTTTGTACTGAATAACTCAGACATCCTTCTATTTCATTCTTCATTCCCACTGTAGTTTTTAGACAATGCATTGTCCGTATGGTATTCTTAACACTCTTTGGAAAATGTCAGTCAAATTATTTAAGTCCCTTGTTGCAAATTTTACGTTACTAGAATAAATTGTAACTCGCTAATTTTGGAATTGTTTTATCATTATGATACCTCCTTAATTTCCAATTCCATCTATTTCTTTTCTACTCCTGTTTCTACTGTAACAGGCATATAAACTGTTCTTTAGGTTTATTGTTGCCTTTCATCTGAAGGTACAAAATGCACACATTCCTATTTTAGTGCCTTTAATAGGCCAATATTTTAAACCTGGGATGATCTTGTTGATATTATCACATCTACTTCCTCATGTTTTAGGATTTATTAACTTTAAGCTAGTTTTTTAATACATGTTTCCCTCACAATATTTGTAGCTCATTTATACTCTACCACCCATCCTTTTTTTTCTACAGTTTTTACTTTGCAAAATAACATAAACCTGTTTACTTTTAATGCCAATTTTGGCATGTAGGATGCAAATTCTATTAGATAAGAGTCTTGGTTTCTCTAATTCACTACCATAAAAATGAACACATATTGAGTGTGAATGAAACAATCATTAGTTTATACTTCATTTTGAAATACAAAACTGCTATCCTGCTTCTGCCCTCCCTCATTCATTGACCTATTTTCTGAAAGGAAGAGGCCAGTTTACTATAATAGCCTCAGAATGAAGGTAGAATTAACTGAATCCTGTTCTATTTTACTAACATCCTGCTACTCTGAAGGTGCTGTTCCTTCTCATCTTCCCAGATGCTGTGTGTTCTTCCCGTTATGTGAGAGTTCTCTTGGTAGAACGAAAGCAATTCAAATACAACATTACTTGAACATTATGACCCCCTTGTACACAGCGGCCATGGTGGCAAATCTTAACATCTTAGGGGGAAATGTGGGTCCAAGGCCAGTGTGCACAATTCTTTGATGCCAGCGTGCCAGTAACTGCAAGTGAAGGTATGCTTATGAGTAACCAAGGGCAGAAGTGAAATGCGGGGATACAAGCAACAGTTGAGCAATTTCTAAGACCTTGTGAAAACTGGGACACATCCAAGCACTGGTGCCTACAAAAATAGAACAAGTGAACAAAATCTACGTTATTAGAAGCAGAAGACAGATTTGATAACAATGAGCCATGGCACACACTGAAAGCAAAAGTTAGACTTATTTTTGTGATGCACAATTTGAGTTAGGGGTTTTACATCACTGGAGGGCTAGGGAAAGTAGTTGGATATTATTTCACTGACTTGAGGCTGATTGGTTTTGTTTGTTTGTTTGTATGTCTATGAAAAGGAGGCACATATGAATAAAGTTGAATTTAAAGGTACCAGACCCCAATGACAAGTCACAAGATAATGCCATATTCATAAGCATAACTACGGTACCTGAGAATTGCTAACTTATAATGAAATTATTGGAGAATGTGATAGCAGGGATCCCGAGGAGAGGTTTTAACAACTCTGCATTCTAGTTCATATGGAAATTCTAATTCTACTTATGAAAGTAGAGTACAGATGGGGTATTACTATGATTAAGACCTTACAACTGTAGAAATGTAGAATGGTTTATTATTACTGTTATAGACAGGTTTAGCATAAAATGCAAGCAATGTAGCCAAATAATTAGTTGTACATTTTAGACTGCATTTGGATTTCATGTGAGCCTATTACCTTACAAAGCTAAACAGGAATAACCATTCATGCTTCTTAGGGTGTTCATATGTGAGCTAGTTTTTGTTTTTCTTGCAGCATTTGTCCCTGGAGAGAGCCAGAATCTTCTAAAGCCTCTTTTAGAAAGGCAGTATGTTATTTTAAAGTAGTAGTTAGGATCATCCTACTTGGGTGATGATGGCTGTTTCCCATGGATAACAGCCATACTCGCCTCACAAATAACCCAAGTATGTTCATTTTTGCCAAGCTGCTCACAAACATGGACACAATGATTCTGGAAAAATAGCCTGTATATGTTTCCGAAAGTCGTCTATGTGTTTCTCCCTTGACATTTCTAAGGAAAGAAAATGGCAGAGGAGTTAATAGCAAGGTAGTTTGAGGGGAATGAATGCGAGCATGAGATGTATTATCCAATTTTACACTCTATTGATGTATCAAAAAGTAGGAGATTATAACAGAGACCAAAAAAGGACTCGGTGAGGAAGTGAAGAAGGAATGGTTTGAGAGACTACACTCTACCAGGGGAAGTCAATGGACACATTTCTCTGTTAATGCTGATGTTCACCCTATAGGTGAACTAGGAAAGTTGGCCATCTCTCCATTCTAATATTCACCATCATAGAACTCTCCTTTGGGGCCAAGTATTAGAAGAAAGAAGTTAGTGAAGTTCTGTCTGAATGTAAATTCCATTGCATTATTGACTTACATAATTAGCATCATAGCTGAAATTTTAGTTGAGTCAGGCTGAATTTCTGAACATTGTACATTAGAGATCTTCTAAACTGTGATCTTTCTTTAAAGATTGTAGTTTACCTTATGTGATCATCGCAAGTCAATTAACTTAAACCAAACTAAGAACCAAACTAAGCTTAAAGAAGATCAAAAAAAAAAACAACTCTTAAATGCTTTTTAAAATACTTTCTAGGCAAATATATAGTTCTAATAGTGTCTTCTTAATTAGGTAAACTATTTCTATTGTGATTCAGATTATGATTTTGACTAGTATAATATATCTTTTTCTTAGTGTGGTTATGGAGACAAATCCCAAATGCCAGTGATTAACTATAAATTCTACATTCCTTCTCTCACTGGTGTGAATTGTTTTTGCATTGAATGTCAGACAGTCTGTTTAATCCAAACACTTCCTAGGAGGTTATCTCAGTCGCTTTGAACTGTTGGGATTAACAGTCATGTGGTTGTATCTTTCCTAAATAGTGGCCTACCATTGTGTCATTCTTCTCTAGGCCTGCAAACACCGATTTCCTTCTTCAAACAAAAATTCTGTCCACTGTAGAGGCATTGCATGTACTCTTGATAAGTCTAATCCTTCTTCCCAGCACATCTAGAAATACACAATGATGGCCATTGGGCCATAACACTTATCGAGCATGGTCAATGAAATTAAGGGAATCTGTTAAGTCTTGGTCCACTGTATCTTTATTTTTTTCTTTTTCTGTTTTCTTCTTCTGAGAAACAGCTTACAGCAAGAGAGTATATACTACATCTGAGTCATTGTGTAAGCAAATCCTTCTTTTCTAAGAGTACAAAGATTCTTGGCAAAGATGGTCTAGTCTGACAGTAATACATGAGAAGACAGGATGCTCTTCTGTAATGTTGATACTGTCTTCTTTAGCATGCTAAACTTATATTTTCCATAAGTAAAAATTATAGAACTTATGGGTCAACTAACCTCTTTATCTAATGATTTCTTCACTGGTAAAAAGGAGCTCAAACTTTGAACAGATAAATCACAAGCCAGAAGTGGTAGCATATTCTTGGCTTCTTAGGCTAGGAAGGGACTGCCTATCACCTTTGACCGAGGACATCTTGATTTATGTGACATGAACTCACATTGCAAACAAAAGTAATTAACTTTATAAACCTTAAATTTGGGACATTTCAGAATCCAATGCCTTAATGTATTTTCTTCAAAGACAAAAGGTCTATATTTTCTCACACAATCTGTAAGAATTCATCTACCTTTAAACTGGTAAAACGCTGCAGCAAAAAAAAAAACCTGAATATTCTGGGGTACAAGACAAATACCAGCCACTCTGAGTGCTTACCTTAGGGCTTGTTCACTGCTTGGACTTGATAAGGATTCCAAGGCTTTTTACTTTTATTATTTTTTGATTGCAAATGTGTGTAGCTAACAATGTGCCCTGGTTAGTTTTGTCAGCTTCACAGAACCTCAAATATATCAGGAAAGAAGGATTCTAAACTGAGAAAATGCCTCCATAAAAGGGTCCTTTAGGCAAATCTGCAGGGGCATTCTCTGTATTAGTGATTGACTGGCTTAAGAGGTCCCAGGCCACTGTGGGCAGTACTGCCCCTAGGCAAGTGTACTCAGGTTGTATAAAAATCAGACGAAACAAGCCATAAGAAGCTCCAGTTCCTGCCTCCAGGTTCCTGCTTTGAGTTTCTTCTCTGGCTCCCTTTGATGATGAACTGTGAGGTGAAGTGTAAGCTGCATACAGACTTCCCTTCCCAAGTTGCTTTTGGCCATGTTTTATCACAGCAATAGAAAACCTGACTAAAACATCATGAAAATAAGAGGGTTTTGTGTGTGTGTGTGTGTGTGTGTGTGTGTGTGTGTGTGTGTGTAAGAGAGAGAGAGAGAGAGAGAAGAGAGAGAGAGAAGAGAGAGAAGAGGGGGGAGGAAGAGAGAGAGAGAATTTGTGTATGCATGAGGTATTTATGACCAAAAAAAAAAAAAAATCATCCAGAATGAAGAGAGAGCAAATGGAACCTCCCGATCTGAGGTCTTCTCTAACAGATGTGGAAGAATCACAGTGATGACTCAGAACTCACCTTTTGTTGGGGCCTTACAGTTACTTTGATTAGTTTCCTTACTATCTTAAAGGAAACAGCTGAAATTCAAAGGTTTTGCTGGTGCCAAGAAGCCAAAAGGAAACCAAGAGAATTCTAGGGGTCTGAGGGTGGGTTTTGTTTGTTCAAACCCTGAAAAAGACTAAATATTTTCTTCTTTTTTTATATCTTTTGATAGTTTTCTTGTCTTCTTGTACAAGAACTTGCAAGTATTTGTTGCCTCTTGATTGGAGATATGAGTCTTGTAAAGTCAGCAGTAGAAAACTGACTACAATTTGTTCTGTAGTT
>NW_026067944.1:27456370-27531639 GCF_014885135.2 Alexandromys fortis
GGAGAGAGAGAGAGAGAGAGAGAGAGAGAGAGAGAGAGAGAGAGAGAGAGAGAGAGAGAGAGAGAGAGATTGAGATTATTCAAAAAGTCTTTGGCTCACCTAATCTCTTCTTTCATGTTCACATCAGGGCTGAGGGAGATCTCTAGTGTTTGAAACCCCCACCCAAGTGACAAAGGTGTTTGGGACCTCACCACTTGGTAGGGTCATTGTGCAGAAGTTGACAAATGATGAGAGTTTGCACCTGTTTAGAGCTGTCTCCGGAGTGCTGTCTGTAGACTTGGATCCATTGTAAACGGCAAACTTTCTGATCTACTTCCTTGTCTAAGAACATTTTGAGAAGTGAGTGGCTTTAGAAACTGGTGCATTAACGGCAATGTACCATTTGAGCGACGGTGGCACAACCCATCACTCATGTGTCTGCCTGTGGCTTTCCTGGAGAGTGAGGTTTATTTGGGGATCAAGGATCAGCTGCTGAGGCTGGCACTTAGAAAAGACAAGCCAAGCATTCACACCCTAGACCACTCAATACCAGCATTGTCTCGAGTCCATCTTTCATAAGGGGGCTCCACGAGGGGGAGGGGGATGAAGTGGGGAAGAGAAAATAAACCTTTTAAATTCTTCAGGAGAGGAGAAAGGGTGAATACTATGGAAATATGGAAAGCCATTTGCCAGGAGAGTGAAATTAACTTTGGTTTTCAGTCTGGGAGTTTCTTCTCTGTTTCTCATCTTGCTGGTCCCTTCCACAGCATGCCTTCCAACCATGTATATGTAGCTCCATTTGTCAAGGTTTGTATCTCTCTCTGCCACGCCCCCCCCCCTTCTTCCCTATACTCTTTCTCTTGTCTTTTTCTAGCTTGAGTCCACCTCCTTAGCCCCTGTCTTGAACAGTACCTCTGTGCCCCATCCCCTCTTCTTAAGGAAATCAGCCAGGCCTCAGATGGAGCTGTTGTCCTGACAACCCAAAGGCGCATCAGGCTTTCATTGAGGCTGGCTGCTGTTGAAGGGGGC
The DNA here is from genome assembly GCF_014885135.2 of Alexandromys fortis. Lineage (NCBI taxonomy): Eukaryota > Metazoa > Chordata > Mammalia > Rodentia > Cricetidae > Alexandromys > Alexandromys fortis. Next base: position 27,457,379 of record NW_026067944.1, read on the forward strand.
AGTTGTGCAAAGCGAGGGGCCACGCTGAGGGAAGGGAGGAGGGGGATGACGCGGCGGGGCTGTTGAAAACCAGCAGGGTAGGGGGGAGGTGCTGAGTGGAGAGAGAACACGCCAGGGACTGGAGGGAGAAACAGGAAAGGGAGGAGGGGGAGAGAGCTCCTGGGTTGCTGCTGCTGCTGCTGCTGCTGCGAGAGGCTGTTTCTTTACTCTCCCTGGCAAGCTCTCCTGCTGCCTGGGAAAGTGGGTTACAGAGTGAAGGAGCTCAGCCCAGACGCTGGCAGAGAAGCAGCCAGCCACAGAGAGTCCAAGGAAGCACCCCTGCCGTTGACAGTCGCCTCCTCATCATTAAGCGTTTTATATTTGCACTCTTCCTTCGGAAAATTTGTTCTTCCACTTTCTCCCCCACCCACCCTGCTTGGATTTGATGAGGGCTTTGTTAAGTCTCAAAGGGGAAAGAGACTGAGCGAGGGAAAGAGCGAGGCAAAGTGGAAGGGAGTGCGCGCTGGACCCGCCCGAGCTGCCTTGGCAGTGGCTGCTAGCCCCGCGCGCTAGAGCCCCTTTCCGTGGCCAGCAGCGCGCACACGGAGTCCACCGCGGACCAACTCGCCGAGGCCACCATGGTCGGGAGAGTTCAGCCCGATCGGAAACAGTTGCCGCTGGTCCTACTGAGACTGCTCTGCCTTCTTCCCACAGGACTGCCCGTTCGCAGCGTGGATTTTAACCGAGGCACGGACAACATCACCGTGAGGCAGGGGGACACAGCCATCCTCAGGTAGGGCTTGCGGGCAACTTTTCTGCTGCTTCTCTGTCAGTGTGTGTGTGTGTGTGTGTGTGTGTGTGTGTGTGTGTGTGTGTGTGTGTATGTGTGTGATCTTGAACTCCAACAGCTCTGGGGTTTTGCAGGCTTGTGGGATGTGTGTGTGTGTGTGTGTGTGTGTGTGTGTGTGTCCCTTGTATTGACTTGAAGACTTAGCTGGGAACAAAATTCAAGGGAATCTGATCCCTGTCAAGAAGGAATGGTGCCGGTGGAATGTTTTTCACTTCTTTGAACGTCGTTTTCTCTAGTCAAGAAAGCTGAACTTCATCTCTGGCATTAGTGGCAATGGGCTGTATTCATGCTGTGGTAATTGCTTGCGCTTTGCTCTTAGAGTTTTGTTGAGGTTCCTCGATTCAGGAACAAGAGTAGTTGAGTTATGGCTCTCAAAGAGTGGTACACAAGGCTGCATTCTCCTTGTTCGTGTGTGTGTGTGTGTGTGTGTGTGTGTGTGTGTGTGTGCTGTTGCTCAGCAAGGCTCCCAGTCTGCTCTAGCAGTAGTTCTGATAGAAGACTTTCTGTAAAGATCTCTGAATTGACATCGTCGGCAATAAATCAATCTTACAACTTTGGATGATTACTGAGGCTTTTTGGGAATGTGGATAGAAATCAACACAAGAATGAAGAAAAGGGGAATGAGGAATCTAGCTTAAAGGCAGGCCCTTAAGAATAGAAAACTTAAACACAGAGGTGAAGAAGGCATTAACCTGGCATTACATAGATACCACAAATTAACTATTAACTTCAAAGTCTTATTCCTATGCAGGGCTGCCAAGCTCTGCAACATAATTTGGGATGGAAATTTGAAAAAAGCATCCCAAGTCCTTGAGAGTTTGACCCTTCTAAGGTAGAGAGATTTGGATGTTACTTCGTCATTACTCTATTACCTTCACGGCCACAGTGTCTTTCCTATATTTCTCTTCTCCCTTCCCCCTCCCCAGCTTTACTTGACTCTCTGGCAGATAATAAAAGAAAGGGGGAAAAAAGAAGAAATTATTTTCCTTGGAGATCTTTTAAAAACTCATTTCCTCCAAATCTAATGAGCCAGTGTTGGTCTGTCTATGTAGGTAATATTGCTGGTCGTGGCCATAAAAAACAGTATGCCATAGGAAATCAACCTCTAATCTGTGTGAAAGGGGCTGATAGTGCATAAAGCCCGGGGCATCAGGGAGCAGTTCCCTGGCAGAGCTGCCGACAGCAGCAAAGTTTTCTGTTCTTTTCCCAGAAATAAATTTGGTTGGCTGGCACAGAATGTCCTGCTCTGGGATCTCTAGCCTTGTTAGAGATGAAAGTGTGTGTGGTGTGGTATGGAGGTGTGTGCTACATGTGTGTTGTGTGTACATATGTTATTCCAGATGGTAAAACGTAAGCACACGATCTTATGTGGGTCTTTCTTTTTTTACGTTCGGAGCTGAGGGTGATTATGAATCGCAAATCCCCCTCCCCAGCCAGAGACTTCCCCTCGTAGTTCTCCAGCTTTGTAAACCTGTATGTGTGATTTATCCACACGGAGTAAGACGATTTATGGAGTAATTTATCTGTTTGCTAAGGGATTTGGACATAATGCAGAAAATATTTTTGCAAACACACAAGCATGCCGTCTCAGCTGCTGGCAATCGTATTCCCTAACATCATTAACCCTTTACTGGCAGCAAAACTGTTGTGTTTATGCATATTTTAGAAGTGATTTTTTTCCAGATTACAGGATTAAAGGTGAGACCTATGTTTACTCTAAATGTATCTAAACTTTTGATTTAAATGATTGAAAAGTTTGCAATATCTTTGTAAGTCAATACCTGCATTTTAAGGTATATGTATCTAAGAGTCAGAGACGCATGTACATGTTAATCAGAAGAATAAATGGATTCTGGCTCTTTCATGTAATGTAAGCATAGAAGTCTACACGTAGGAGATGCGCTCTCTTTACCTAAATAACTGTATATGCTGTGTATGTGCTTCTGCATGACAACGACTCAAAAGAAATGGAGTTTTGTCTTTAAGTTACCACAGTTTATCAGATATCAGTGTGGAAATGGAGGTTGTGAGAAAAGGTAACAAATGCAGCAAGGGTTATTCCCAGGGAAAGGGAAAACAGACCAACTGCATGCAAATAGGGCACCTATGGGACTCCTTTTGCTTCTTCAGACCTCACCTAACATGCCCTCTGTTGTTTTTTTTTTTTTTTTAACTGTTCTTTGATTCAGACAAGGCTTTATTTTTGAAGTTGGTGGAGCTTCTATCAGTAGTCACTATGGAGAGAGTTACCTTTGTTTTCTTAGCTGACCTTCTTCTCAATCTCTTTAACTGAATCCTGTCTGCTTTGTGGGTCAGTGTCCTGGTGAAGAATAGGCTGTAACTTTCTGTTTGCAAGTCTAGCCTGGGAAAGGCATGCTTCCACTCTCTTTGTGACATTTTGCTGGGAGTGTGAGCCTCCAGGGGAGGAGAGGAAGGAGAACTGGGTTCATTGGCAGTCCCAGTAGATTGGCACAGTGTTTGGCACTGAGAAAGTGAAATGGCAAGACGAGAAACATCCTCTGTTAGTGAGTGTGTGGCCCTGAATAATCTGAAATGGCAGTAGGAGACAAAGGAGGCTTGTAGTTCTGATGTCCATCATCAGAGCTTGACTGGTGTGCCTCAGAAACACTCACCTTCTTGTTTGCTTAAAACAAGAGTTTCTGTAGGAATCTAGGAACTGACAATTATTTTCAGACAATGTAACCTTTGGTACAACAGTGCATGGTGTTAGAGAAGTAGTAAGCTTGCAGTCCTACTCTGTAATTTCTATCTCTTTGAAAACAGTAGAATTATGAGCAAACTTGAAGGATATAAAAGCCCGAAACACACACACACCTAACCTGGTTGTTTCTTGGAGGAGAATTCAGATCTTCATTAAAACTTTTATGAGTACCTGATGAGAAGCACAACATCACTTCCATTCCAAAGTCAAGCAACCAAAGTGTGGTCCACAGATCTGTAGTGCAGCAACAATGCAGTGCCTGGAGTTCCCATCTAGATAGAGTGGATCTGAAGGGCTTTTAGACTGCGTGGCAGAGGAAAGCATGTGACATACACGTATCTCGGGAATTTTACTCATGATGCAGACTCAAGTGTTTTTTGTTTATTGTTTGTCTTTTAGTTAACAAAACCCAACTCTTTGCCGGGCGGTGGTGGCACAGGCCTTTAATCCCAGCACTCGGGAGGCAGAGGCAGGCGGATCTCTGTGAGTTCAAGGCCAGCCTGGTCTACAAGAGCTAGTGTCAGGACAGGCTCCAAAGCTACAGAGAAACCCTGTCTCGAAAAACAAAACAACAACAACAACAAAAAAGACGAAAAAAAAAAAAAAACAACTCTTCCATTGCTACCAGTTTAAAGATGGGGTTTCATCAGTTGTTAGAAGATTTTCTAGCTCTTGTCTTTCTTACCTTTTACCCTGAGCACAGACATCTACTGTTGTTTAATCTGGATGGATTGGAACACATGTACATCTCTTGATAAATCACAGACAATTGGAAATAGGATGAACTCCACAAAAGCTTTCAAATTGTGAAATTTTAGCGACATCATTAAAAATCTTATCAGTATTAACAGCATATGGCTGGAAAGATATTGATAGGGTGCTAGATCTCCAACAACGACAGATGTTGCAGAAAACATTCTTATTACTGTGCAGCTGCTCATGAAGTTTCTTTGTTCATATTCACATGCAAACACATATGAATATAAAATATAATCATGTATATGGTAAAATGTAGGGTCTACACAGCAATTGATTGTAATTAATCTAAAATTTAGATATTGAACTGGTAATTATAAATCCATTCTGTAGTAGGGAGCGGTGGGCTGAGTTTCCTGCTCCCGGCTAGCTTATGCCCCGAAATAATTACAAGGAAACTGTATTCTTTTAAACACTGACTGGCCCATTAGCTCTAGCCTCTTACTGTCTAACTCTCACATCTTGATTAACCCATATTTAGTAATCTGTGTAGCACCACGATTTGGTGGCTTAACTGGAAGGATCTTAACCTGTTTCCATCTTGGAGAGGAAAGCTATGGTGTGTGTCTCACTGCCTTCTTCCTCCCAGCACTCTGTTAAGTCTACTCCACCTACCTAATTTTCTGTCCTATTAAAGGGCCAAGACAGTTTCTTTATTAATCAATGAAGTCAACACAAAACAGAAGACTCTGCCACATCATCATTCCTCTTTGTTGTTTGAGGGATATTACACTATTTTTATGATGATAATATTTCCCCCATTTAAGTGAAAACATATCTAATAAGAATATGAGCTTTTGAAGGAAACTAAATGGCAACATGAATGGTCCTTGGTTCTTGTTTTCCTAAATTTTAGGTATTTATTTCTCTGTTTGTTTTTGTGCTAAGAGGAGGGGGAAAAACACCAATAAAGGATGGGATTATTTGGCAATGAGATGTAATAAACCTTGCTCAAACTGAAGCAAAAACATAACTCCTCTTCCATAAGGCATCTGGAACGCCTACATTCACTAAGAAAGTGTCAACACTCAAACAAACTCCTGGCACAATACATGATTTTTTTTTTACTACTTATAATTCTCTATTTGAAAACAAACTTTGTGGGTCTACAGTGAGAGTCTGTGACAATTATGAGTTTTCCTTTCTCTGTAGCTAAGTCACTTAAGGTAATCAAAATTTATTGGCTATCACTAATACTTTAAGGAGCATCCATTGCTCATAAAACCCATCATTAAATATATGTTGTAAAGAATGGAGTTCAACATGCTGTATTTCATTTGGTTTATGGAATTTTATATACATTTTACTAAAGAATGATTATGCACCTGTGAATTACACTGTTTGTTGTCATTATGGCCCAAGGAACAGAACAGGGAAAGCTCATGAGACAACTACAAACTGTGAATTTTTGTGCTTCTATGAGTGTCGGGCACATAAGTATATATAAACACACATGCACTGTAAAGTGAAAGCGATTTTTCTGGTTTATATAATTTTAACTTCAAATGAAATGTACAACTGTGGTGATTCATGGCCTGAGTCAATTGGTAAGGGTTCAGCATTTGTGTTTCCCAAAGCTGATCCTGCATAACAGCAAACTCAGGCCAAAAAGGATTAGAGTACTTTGTTGTGGTCCCTGCTAGCTTCAAGTACAAACAGCTGTGACTCACCTGATAGAAAGGAAGTTGTCTGAATGTGCTGGTCCCCTCCTTGTCATCACCTGAGCCATAGAGATACCATTCCTCCAAGCTATTGCTTGTGGGTTTCAGTGGATGGCCCTGTTTTCTGAGCGTGTTGCCTGTGAGTTCCCAAGACTCATAAGATCTAGGTTCTAAATTTGGATCTCTCCTTGTAGGCTATGACTTTGAGCAAAATCCCTGAATTATTTTGAGCTGCAATTTCAGTTTGAAAATGCTGAAGCTGTCTATTTTAGTTACTGTCCAGGGTTAAGAAGCTCACGATAGGTAAAGAAGGAACGTCGTTAAACTGTAAAGTGCTGCACATGAATGAAGACACACTCCGGTCCAACTCACTACCTGCTGCCAGATATTTAGTCTGTAGGAAACAGGTGTACGAGGACCAGGTTTCTTAAACTTGAGCACTTGAGAGAACGGTTCTCAACCAGTAGATCATGACCTCTTTTTGAGGTGTGTGTGGAAGGTGCCGAATGACCCTTTCACAGGGGTCACCTAAGACCATCAGAAAACACAGACATTTATATTATGATTCATAATATTAGCACAATTACAGTTATGGAGTAGGAATAAAAATAATTGTCTGACTGGGGTGGGTCACCACAACACAAGGAACTATATATTAAAGTGTCTCCACATTAGGAAGGTTGATTTGAAAGGATAATAACTTTGCCTGAAGGCCTCGCCTCCAGAAAGCCTGATTCCCTTGGCCTGTATCCTAGTCTGACTAAAGAGCTGCATTTTTACCAGTGCTTAGGTGACAGTGAAGCTAAAGATCTGGGCTGCAGTTTCAGAAGCAGTGCGAAATTTTCACATCAGTGTGGTCCACAGGTGGGCACCAGAAATACCATAGTCACTTATTACAAACAAGAAACTGAACTGATTCCAAATTGGTTATGAGAATCCACATTTTTAATAAGATCCCCAAGAGGTTCCTAAGCACTTTCAAGTTGAAAACTTCCTGATTTGAGTTCTTACAGCCATGCATTTTAAAATGGAAGCTCTACCACCTTCTCCTTCTTCTTCTCTTCCTCCACCTTTTCTGCTTTCTCTTCCTTATCCTTATCTTTAGCCTCCTCCTTCCCCACATCCTCCTTCTCCTCATTCCTCTTCTTCTTCCTCCTCCTCGTTTAATTTAAGTGCATTGGTGTTTTACCTGCATAAAGGTATCAGGTACCCAGGAACTGAGTTACAGACAGCTGTGGGCTGCTATGTGGGTGCTGGAAATTGAACTTAAGTCCTCTGGAAGATAAGCCTGTGTTCTTAACTGCTGAGCCATCTCTCCAGCCCTGAAGCTGAAGATTCTTGATACTCCTAAACTTTTTTATAATTCCTTAGATTTTTAAAAAATACCAATCCAAGTTTCCACTCCCTCCCCTCCTCCCATTCCCTCTGCACATCCTTGCACCCCACCCCCATCCAATCCTCAGGTAAGTTAAGGCACACTCATAAACCCTTATTGGATTGATTTGGGGAAGGGCCTATCCTTAACTTCTTTCTTCTTGCTTTTAATGGTTCAGCTATGTATCCAGAATGGAGGGTCACCAAATAAGTGTGTGGAAAAAAAATCACTTCCACAAACCACATTCAAGGCAGCATTTTATAGACATGCAGTAAAATTTTAGTCTTGCATGGCTTAAGAAATATGGTATCAGACAAAAAGATTCCAATTCGATTGGGTAGAGGAGATTGTTTTAGTTCCATCTGTTTATTATATGATTTCATCACTTCAAAAATTAAAACTAAAAAGTGGGGTGACTTTATTAGAGACTCAATTTACATAATATCTGTCAAAATTGTGTCAAAGCCCAATTTTTTTCTAACCATTGCCCAATGCTCACTTTATGATTTAGTCTAGCAGGATTTAAGCGTGGCTATTTTTACCAGAGTTTTAGTGTTGTTTTTAATGTTGTCTTCAAGGGGATTGAAGGAGAATAGTCAAGAAAACCTTCTTAGTTAGAATCTACTCAAATAGTCTTAATGCTTCATATTCATGTTTCCATGAACACAAACATATGGTTCACAAAGCAACTGTATTTGTAGAATTCACCTTTCTTTTACATTCTGATCAGTCTTATTTTAAATTAATAGACAGCTCCTTATGCCATAGATAAAGACTTTTTGTGATTTCATGAAGTATGTGGTAAGGTTAGGTGGCTTAATATGAAGTCAGTAGAGTCGGGTTCACCATCCAGAAATAGCCTCATTTATTTGATGTGAATAACCGACCCCTCTCAGGCACACAACAAACTATTCCAACCCCCAAATGAAATAGCGAGCATTGAAGTGTTTCATCAACTATAAAATGGTATAAGACACAAGCTCTTAAAGATTATTGTCATACTTAAAATAGAAAATAACTTTTAGAAAATTAGAAAATTTAATAAAATGGCTTTTATTTCTATTTTTATGATCCATGATGCTCACTTGTTCTCAGCCATTTTTATTAAGTCCTTTAATGTCACAAGAATCACATTGTATCACTTGCTTGGACCACAGGGTGAGTTAACACATTTTGTAGTTACCTACAATCAAAACAAGATCCCCAGTTAATGTGTGATTAACCTTTGCAAAGTAAAACCCTTTACTTCAGGCTTTGTTAATTACTGCTGGAGAGAGGCACCAAAATTTAGAACAGGAAAAGCCTTGGAGATTAGGCCGTTCTCTGTCATTCTAAAGGATTGCAACTGAAGAGAAATTTAGTTGACTGCTCAGAAAGCATAAACTCCTGTAGTTGATTCTCATACAAATGATGAGAAACACTTTTCTTTTTTTTTTAATTGAAACTCAAGATGCATCATTTCATCAGGCTTTCCCTCTCTGTGAAATTTTCTTCTCTCTTCCTTTTTCCATTTCTTTTCTCCCTCCTTCCTTTCTCTCTTTCTCTCCTCTACCTCATCCCTGCAAATAAATACATGAGGTCTGGAAGGCTATCCAGTCAAGGACAGGCAAGGATTTGTTTCCCATAAAATGACCCATTTCTAACTTTCTAAGCCAATGTTGTTGTCTTTCTTTAAACTTTAAACCGTAATCTCAAATTTCTATTTTTAGAACCATATAAAATTTTCTTTAGGCTAGCAATGACTATGGTAGTTTGTGGCCCAGGAAGAACTGGGTACAGAATCTTCTTAACTCCTGAAAATGCACTTTATAGAGAAGGAGTCTTTAGCTTTTTGCTTTGGTTTTGTGTGGCCTGCACAGTGGAATTTCTTGAAGCTTCAGTAGGAGGCCCAAAGTGAAATCAGGAAAAGCCAACATGTTAGCCAATAGAAGGGGAAATTATAATGGGGTAAATGATAGAATACCCCCTCCAGTGAATCACAGAGGGAGACGTTCCAGGGTCACAAGGAATCTTCCATCTAAGCCTATGAAGACTCAGTCATAAATGATAGATATTAGAGAAGAAACAGAGATCTTGGAACATAAATAAATGGAGGCCGCAAGAATGGATGACTTGGAACCCAGGTCCATTAGCAAGACAGGTAGCTTGCTCAAGTTGTAAAAAGTCTGTTGTTTTCCAATATTAGTGTACAAATATCAACAGATTCTACACAGGTTCTTCTTCATCTATAAATCCTTAGCTTGAATAACCCTCTATGACCAGATTCCTACACCAATTGCTTACAGCAATTCAGGACTTTTCATAGTCACGTTGTACACAGGCAGTGTTGCTTCCTAGACTCATTTACAATGCTTTCTTCTCAGAGCCACTTCCTTTGCCTTCTACTCCTACTCTCCCACAATGCTTCTGTACTAGATCACCCCCTTCCCCACCTTCCTCCAGGCTCAGAGCTCAGTTATATTGCTGTCTTGTTCAGAAAATCCTCTCTAATTCTTGAGGTGGGCTAAGTGTCCTATTTATTTTCACTGATAGCCTCTCTCCATACGTTGTGCTTAGCATTTGGTATACTCTGGGAAAACATTCTGTTTATTTCTTCCGTGCCTCTAGGACAGACATCTAATCTGCTTTACCATTTAATCTCAGAGTTTAGCTTAGGATCTGTTGGTGCTCAAATGAAAATTTGCCCAGCAAGCTGAATAGAGAAGGATGGTGACACTATATATCAAGCAGACTAGAATTTGATTTAGAAAAGGAGAAACAAATTAGGGGAAGGCAGGACTGAAGGAAGATATTTTGGTAGGAAGTCAAACACTATTAGATTAATTATGGGTCTGCAACTGCAGAAGGCATAGCAGGAAAAAACCACATATCAATTATTCTCTGATTGCTGGTGGGGGGTGAATATATGGCTTTTGCTAGAAGTACTTTCAATGTTTCTAATAGCAGCTACTTTCCAAGCATAGATTTCTGAGAAAGAGAGGAGGGGGGCGTGGGGATAGAGGGAAGGAGGGAAGGAGGGGGGAAAAGGGAACATATGTGCATAGTTTGTGGGGATACTGAGGTTTCAGCAGGCCCAACATGATGCTCTTTTCTCTGATAGATGAAGAACTTTGTGTGCCCAAGACTCACTGTATGCTCATGAGGTGTGTTGCTGAGATTTCTCCCCCTAGTGGGGGCTGTGGATACATAGGGTCTAGATCAGGAATTGGGGTAAACTTAAGGTTACATGATGCTGTGCAACAGGTGTCCTTTCATTTCTACTTTGGTTGTTGTTGTTGCTTCTTGGAGAATAAGAAAAGGGAACTGCCACTTGCATTTGTAAAGTATAAATTCCTCTTGCATGATGGTGACAACCCGACTTTTGCATTTTAGAGCTTGTCACTCCTTCCTGGAGAAACAGAAAGCAAAGTGTATAGTAAACATTGCAATACTCTCAAATTCCCCCCTGTGTGTTTTTCCATGATGGAGACGGACATTATTTATAGGAGATTAGAGGAGAAGCTTAAAACTTAGGAAAAACTTGGCACAGCACTTTATACAATGCCATGTTACTATTCATTCCATTGTAATACATGAGTATGCATTTCCATGTTAATTATCTGTGTATTGTCTACAGTTAAATATACCTATTCTAAAGTTGTGCATTACTTATGCCCCCCCCCTGCTTGCCCCTATCCACTATAAGGTAGAGAAGATGAGCATGGCCAGGATGTACCCCAACACTAAGTATCGCTGAGCATAGCAAGTATCTACCTGTGAAAATATTGGTTAGGAAAAATACTTGATCTCCTGACTTCTTTTAGTGTGCCTTTAGACGAACCTCACCCCCATATCCCAGACCATTCATTTTGTGAAATTTTAGTTTTGAATAGTTCCAGTCTGCGCCTGGTATTTGTCCTGACATAACATAATTTTTTTTGTAACCTTATGCATAGACTTACGCATTTGTATAAGCGTATTTTCAGATCAGAATGTGATGCACTCAAGTCATTAATTTAGCAGATGGGGCTAGTCTTGTTGGTACTCTGTCTGACCTCTGTTCTATCTAACTTTGTTGAATAATCTGGAGAAATAGTTATAACAGCTACAATGGACTGTTTGACATGTAATGATAGATTAGATAAACAACAAAAGAATGTAAGTTTTGGTTATAAGAAAGTCATCAACTATATTAACTTTAGAAGTATTAGTAGCTTCTTTTACTAAAAAATTCAAAGTGAGTATGATTCTTACTGTCTTCTTAAAAAACGATCTTGATCTGATGATCCAGAGAAATATGGCTGAAAGTAGTTGAGTTCATCAAAAGAAGAAATGTTTGCTGTTGTAAGCAGAATGATAATTTGTTCAAAATAAAAACAAAAGAAAAAGCAACTCCAAAGTTACCTTATAAATGTCTTTATAAATGAAATATGAAAATTATATGTGCCTCAATTCTTGCATAAAAGGAAAACATATATAAAAACCTAGCTCTTCTAAAAATAACACTATATATTTTTACAGAATCTGCTATGAGGGGTAAACAATTTGTGTCATGAATATGCATAATATATTGTATGGATGTGTTCAAATGCAGATACTAATTTTATTTTATGTCTACAAATATTTATAATTATATATAAATGCAAAAGTATAAAATTTCCATATCAAAGACATGAACTTGGGTCACAGCCCATTTTAATAGGTACTTAATTCATCTGATATATTAGTAATGGAGAATTTTACCAAAGAAAACCAAAATTTTTAGATTCTCAAGGATGGGAACAGAATATAAGCATCACATATGAAGTGTCTTAATTTGTTTTGATAAACGTTTCATTTTATACATTTATTAAACAAAGTGCTAAATCTATTTTCTAAAAGAAGTAACATCTCTTGTTTCTATTCAATCTGAGTTATTGTATGTTCACAAAGACTAAAATAGGACCTCAAAGTTTTGTCGTTTGCTCTAACAGGACAGATAATAGTGCCACCTTACCTGATGGAAAAGTAATTGTATTTTGTTTGGTATAGTTTCAGTTCTTTGTAGTTGAATCTCAATTGTAGATTAAATTAATTTTTTCTTTAATTCAGATTAAGCAAGGGGGAGTGAGAAACTACCCACTGAAAGGCAAGAATTTTAAGTAAATGGCTTTATTTTCACAGGTAAAATACAAAGATAATGCTATCATATCCTTTTAATTTTAAAGTTCTAGGCAAATAAAATTATTAAAACTATATCAGAAGGTTAAGCAGTGAGATCTGTCTGCATTATGCTTAAGACACGACAATTTTTTTTAAAAAAAATGTTTCATTGTAGAAGTGGTTGGCATGAAAACTTGTAGAAAACAAAGGCAGTTTCCGAATATATAATAGGCACCTGATATGATCCTAGTTATAGATGAAAGGGAAATACACATTAAATGGTAAATGAACCGAAGAAAAACATGGAGCAAGTAACTTTACACCAGTTTGAAAGGGAGCAGTGACTGTTAGAAGCCAGCATGATCCCTGGGGCATACTGCAACACAGAGAATAGGTTTCGTTAAAATGAAAAAAAAAATAATGCTTCAAACTGGTGGGTCAGGGAAATGCCACTCACCTTGAGGATCTAGATTTTGACAAAATTCTTTTTATAGATTCAAGAATAGGGTATGGATTCAGAATGAGGTAAATTCTTTGCAGTGTTGAACAGAGAAATACTGATGGAGCTAAAGGAAATTATTCTAGGCTGTCTTTGACCTTGTCCAGCGTTTGGATAACAACAGTGCAAGGACACATTTGATGCTGTGTATGACCTAGAAAGAAGATGGCCACGAGGTGTTAGTTCACAGAGTTTTACATAAACGTGGATAAAATTTACAGGAGGAAAACTGTGGCTCTGTGTGGAAGAAGGGTACCCTATGTATGTGATTTTACTGAGTTTCATCCAGAAAATAAACATTTAAGACAGAAAGAAATGCATTTATGGTACTTTAATTAAATAGAACATGGTGTAGTTGAATAAGCAAATCTGGTGAATAACTTAAAGGATGAACAGAGAAATGGAATAATGGAAACTGCAGGGTGGTGAAGCCATAAGACCCAGCCCCATGCACCATGCTGCCAGCTACTGACTTTGTATGTGTGGGGCAATCACTTAGTCATTCCCGGCTTCTGTTTCTTATTTTAGAAAACATAAGTGAAACAATGATTTTTTCTCACATTCAAGGACATTATATGGACAAATGAAGTGGATCTATAATCCTACTCTTGTATGTCTTGGTTATCTTTATTAATTCTAAGTTTCTTTCTACCAAATAAAATGGATTTCCTTGAGCAGATACATTTTTTTTATTTGTATATTGAAAGCAGAGGCCAGGTGACCACCAATAGAATTCCAAAGAACAGAAACCTATTATAAAGAACACAGTTGAAATCAGCAATTTTCCAGGGCTTCTCTGACATATGTATTCTATAATCGACCATGTTTACACTTTCCACTCTGGTCTATCTGTACGTATTTCATCTTAAGTTTTGCTAGCATTACATTATAATTTTGGTTATGAAGTATTTTATACAACAGTGTGTTCTATGCCAATGTTCGGTGAGTTTTGATATTTGTGTTCTTATTGTTTTCCTCCTTCAGCAGAATTTGCAAACCTTTCAAAAGATACTGACATTTCATTAAAACTGAAGTCCTATTTAGACATCTCATCGTTTTTCAGAGAGCAATATTAAGACACATGCAATCGCAAAGTTACTTTTATAGTTCAGAGTCTTTCACAGAAATAGTTAAGGTTAAGCGAGTAAATCTTGACTATATCCATCTTCTAACAGCCTCTATTCCTTTCACTTGGGTGAGGATAATTTTGTTCAACTTCACCATGTAGTTTGACACCTGATTGTATGTAACACCTCTCCTGGAAATTGTCTGCCACCTCATTTGAAAATTATGAGAATGGGATGCCTTATGTTCATGGTGATATTTCATCATTCGACTTTTCTCTTCTTACAATGATGTGTCAATAGCCTGGTCAACATGAGTTTTAGACTGCTATTCCCTGACAGAGTACAACATGAAGCCACTTCCCAAGCCATACTTTTGTTTTTGTTTTTGGCTTTCTCTTCTCAGAGACCTTAGGGATCTAGACCTTGAACCTTTACATCCCTGGCTCTGTAGGGACACAGCCATCACCTAGATATCTTATATAGTTTCTCCTTGTATTAAGTCCTCCACTATTGTCAAAGACAGTTTCCAGGAGAGTGGAGCAAGGTATGGCAAAGATCCCAGACCACTTCTTGTGAAACTTGCTGGTCCTAAGCTGAGCAGAACTTTACTGTGTCAGTTTTTACCTTCATATCAAGTTCCCTTTCCAGGAATAATAATAATAATAATAATAATAATAATAATAATAATAATAATAAAAATAAATAATAATAATAATAAATGAACTTGAATTCCTGACATTTCTCTTACAGCACCTCTACCCCTATATATGAGATCAACACACCAACAACATGTACCAGTATATCTAGGTTAATCATGTAGCTACCTAGTTTTGAACTCAACACTTTCATGAAAACCAGAATTTCTCCTTTTTTAATTTAATTTCACATTCTCTTATTTTATATCATTCTGCAAGAAGACTTTAATTTATCCAAAAGTGCATCTGCTAAAATTCATAAACAGGAAGTATCAGAGTATGAAAGCAGGCTCTTCGTGTTGGTCTTACAGGCTCTCAGCTGACTGCTTTGTCACTTACAGTATTTATGAAGAAAGAGGCATGCTTGCAGGACATTATGGAACCAGGGAACTTTAAAGTATATAAAGTGAAATTCAGAAAACAGTTTCAGGAAAAACCTCAGAAACGTCAAACAAAAGCAATAGGTTTAAAAGAAGAATGAAAATGTAGAGACTTGCAGAGAAGCAATTTAGGGAAGGATCTGATATCAAGATTTCAGGAAAGCACAAATACCCCCATTCACAAGTCTGTCACCTGTGTAGAAAGTACTGAGTATTCCCAGATGGCAAAACTGTAAACACAAAAATGAAACTGGGACATATTAAAGGACAGTGATAGGGGTATAATTACTAACTAACAGAGTTTTAAATAAATCAGAATTAGTTCTGTAACAGTAGAGTTGTATTTCCTCAGCCATGGACTCCTGTAGCGCTCGGGGATTATTGCAGAAGTTCCTTATGTACCCTAGATGCTATATGTAGACATGGCATATCTCAAACATGACTTTGCTATTTCCCATATTGTATCAATACAGTCTCTGTTATAATTAAAAGAACATAAACATTTTGTAATTCGGGATTTTCTTCCTCAAATTTAAACGTCTTCATTCATAAAATCTTAATATCCAGAGTTGGGGTGTAACTCATTTGGTAGTATGTTTGCCTAGTGTGCCCAGCATCCTGGACAGAGGCAGAAATTTAAGGTTTTCTTTGTGCTGCATCGCGAGTTCAAGGCAAGCCTAGGATACCCCACCTAAAACACGAGGGTGGGGTGTCAAAATAATTAGAGTCCAAAAGTTTGCAGACCTTTCTAGGTTAGACAATGATGCCTTCATTTAAAGTCACAGGTATGAAGAAGAGGGGTGCCAGGGAGATAGACAGGACATGCTCCCCATAAATGATAAATCACAAATGAAAATCCACCCATGGGTAAGATATGGAACACCTACAGATAGGTCTATAAAATTAAAATAGATACAGACAGTAAGATAAATTTAACTGGAAGAATTTAGCGTAAAACGCCATTAAATATCAAGGTTTAGTAGCCCATTGAGGTGTAACCCAGAATTTTGGGTCAAGCAAAATCTCTGAATTATAAGGAATCATCAAATGATTTTTCTGATAGAGGACAATATGTGTTTAGAAAAAAAATCTCCCAGAGAAAGAATTTAACATGGACATGCGTGCCTAGACCTGTGCTAAATATTAACCTGTGGTTATTATATAAAGGACTAACATTGGTAATTTTAAGTGTAAATGTTAGGACTCTTTACTTGCATGAGTCATTTCAAAGTTTTGTCTCTATATCTTTACTTTTTAATTTACTTATATATGTATATACATGTATACATTTACATTTCCTCCTCTCCCATCCTGACCCATTCTGTTCTAGGCCCTTAAGGAGGCAATACAATACAAAAATTTAGGTAACAACATGAGTAGTAGACTCCTAATTGTGGCTCAGATAACTACTGAGAAATTGCTGTAGGTTGATGTGCTACTATGGGCATTGTCAATGAAAGAGTTGAGTCTTAAGATTCAGGGAAACATGATGGTGGCACAGAATGTCTAGGGAGGCAGGCATGGCACTAAGAATGCACAATAAACCTATTTCCGGTGTGTGTGCACTATTAGGGCCATCCCAGGAGACTTACGTTTTACAAACTCTTTGGCACACGTCTTGACTTCAAGTAGATTAGTAATAATAATTACACTACTTGTACTGTAGCTTCTTGGGCTCATAATCCCTCTCTCAGCATGAAACACAGCCTTCCTGTGCTTTGGACAACACTGAACTGCTACAAGGCAGGGAATGGAAGGTGTTGAAGCCAGTAAGTGGGACAGAGAAGACATAGATAGTCATGGGCTGTAGTCACATTTTGGTTTTGCTTACTCTGCTGCCCCGCAGGGCTCTTATAGTTTTATTACTGCTGTTATTTTGTTCGTATTTTTCTTTATACTTGGAAATTTTAATGAGCTGTTTCTAAGCAATGGAGCTGTTTTATTCCCAGTGTTATCACTCTATTCTATATTTTTATCAGTGCATGACAGTGTTACTCATATGAATCCTTCCACATGCTAGGCTCTGGGCTTAGTGTTGGTGATCAGCAGTGAGGAAGATGAAGCTTAAGAGTTCAGCCCTTTAGTTTTGGAATATTTGTACTTTGGTTTTTCAAATGTAGCTTTCCGGTAATTCTTTACTTGTATAATAAATGAAAAGTGGCCTCCAATCTATGTCACATCAGTCTCAATTTCTACAGTCAGAAGTCCTAGAGTGTCTTTGTCAAGTATTCTTTCTTCTAGAAGCAGCCATGTGGTATGTTGACCTGAGTTCCTAGGCTCAGATGATTTTATGTGCCCCCTTGTTCACCCAGAGGAATTGTGATTCTCTTTTGTCAGTAGTATTTCCTGTTGCCCCGTACCCATCTCTACCTATGTGTGCATTAAGATTTTATTTTCCTTCAAGACTTGTGGTTTGTCTTTTATTTCTCCATTCTTAAATCTTACTCACCTGGAGAAACCATAATTTCGTCCTTGCTTGAGCATTCCCTCCTCTGCTTCACTTACTTGTTTATTTATCACCTTCCAGGAAGAACCCAGCAACTGAGTGCCTGAAGGTTGCTGCTAGGTGATGGGTTTTGTCTCTGTTTCCTCACCTACATTTAAATCCCTCTGCATGACACTGTCCAGAAAGACTGGAGACTCCCGCCATACCTTGCTTGAGAAATCTCTTGGTCAACAAGGATTGATGTGCTTATCCCAGTATACATATGCAGATTAGGCATTTTAAAGAGGAGGAGATAAAACCCCGTGGAACATAAATGATGGTTCTGTGGTTCAGCAGCTACTCCTGACCCCATTCGGTGAAGGTCTGTTTCCACTAAACCTTGATTTCTCTTTGGACAATATATGTCCAAAATAAGAGATGCTAATAGCTTCACTCCTTTCCTCCTTATCATCAGTAAACAGAGGGCATAGAAACCTGTAGGAGTAACAAAAATATGAAAGTAAAACTTTTCTTTTGAAATAGTTTTCATGCTAGTTTGGGGTGATAATTCTGTTCCCTGAGTTGATGACTTGGCAGAAGTTTTCTGACTCAGACACTGAGAATGACCACCAGGTCTCAATGCCCAGCTCTCCCCCAGCCCCCAGCAGAAGATTTATTTGGTTTGGCAAACTATTCTTCTTCCCTTCATTAGTGAAGTTGGCCTCTTGGGGATGACATTTTCAACAGTAATGGAGATGCCTCGTCTCCTATCAATAAAGCTGTGATTTACAGTATTTAATCTAGCTGAAAGGGAGGAAAAAGAGGAGCCTACATGCTCCTCTTTTGAAATTATAAAATGGCTCACTACCTAAAGTTTTCTAAATATATAGAGTATTAACTTGGCTCCCAGCCTTATTTACAGCACACAAATCTCCATCAATCAAAAGGATGAAAAGCTGGGCTTTCCAACACTCCTGCTAGGGCATTTGACATACTAGGTTCTACAGATTTTACTGTTCAAGGAACATATTTAATCCATGCTATCTGCCCTCTAGTCCTGTGCTAAGCCTGGCTACATTAAACCTAGAAATACTTCTTGTAATTTCTGCCCTGGAATTATCTGAGACCCACTTTTTTATCCCTGTTCCACTGTGGTTTGCACTGTGAGCTACCCTATGAAGCTCATTGATGCAAAACATACAGTTATCATTAATAAGGGTGCTCAAAGATTTTATTTTATTTATTTATTTAGTGTTTGTTGTTGTTGTCTGGTTTGGGGGAAGTTGCTTTGCTTGGTTTACTTTTGCTTTTTTGTTGGTTTTTTTTTTTGCCCACGAATAATTGCCCTTTGAAGCAGCTAGGTCTAGGGAAGATTAGTAGGGTTTTGTCACTAGCTTAGCAATGCTAGAATAAAATGTAAAGCTTTCCCCCAAGGAACTGTAAACTGCTCTCATGCACATTCAGCCTCAAAACTTAAGTGTGTGATTTAATGTTTATTCAGCACCAACATTGTACAACCACTTGAAAAAAGCATTCTGTTTATCTAGCACTCTAAAGTTCTAAAGGATGTCACATCCGGTGCCTAATTAGCCTTCAGGAGGCCCTGGTTCTAAAGCAAAGGGGGACATGCCCATTATCCCTACCACAGACATTGGAAATAAAGCCAAGGCTTTTTAGCAATATAGTTGAAGCCACAGGGCCACAGGTCGTGAAAGAAAACACTCCCTGATTCATTCTGAACCAACAAAAAAAGAGTTTGCTTATTTTTTTCTCTCTGTCCTTCTTTCCCCTTTGAATCACATGTTCTCACTCCTGTTCATTTGTCTGTTTTTAATTTGTTAAGACAAGACCTCTCAAGGTAGCACAGGCTGGCTTCAAACTCAGCATCTTCCTTCCTTTCCTGGAAGGCTAGAATGGCAGGGCTTGCTATTCGTGATATTATACCTGTTAGTTCATCCTTGCTTTAAGTTTTCTAAAATGATACGAGGATTTGCTTTTCGTTTTGCTGGACTTTTTTCTTCGCATTATGCAAGGCTGTTCAGCTGTCCATATCCTCTTGCCTGTATTCTTTGATCGACTACGTGTTTAAACAGTTACTGTAGGATACCTTGCAGAAAGGAAGGATTGCAAGGCAATGAAGATTCTCTCTCCCCCCCTTCTTCTCTTCTTCTCTCCAAAACCACCCTATAATCCCCCCCAACCTCCCCCCCCCCAACCATTCCTAGTGCCCAGTTCAGTGCAGGCTTTCTGTTCTCATTGAGGCTGCAGTTTGTCTCCTGAATTACGGCTTTGTATTCAGCCAGGGCCCACGGAGTATTCCCAGTGTATTTATTTTCTGTTCCTGAGCTGAATGCTGGGTGCTTCTTTGTCCTAATGCCTTCTGCAAAGGAGTTTCAGAGGTTGGGGGGGGGCAGCCAAGGAGGAGGGGCAGGAATGCCAATAAAGCTTTCTGTATCCCCCAGAGGAATGTGTGCAAACGTCTTTCCCATTGCTTCACTCACTGTTCTCCCCTCTGCTGCCCTTGCTCTTAATTGGATCTAGACCCTAGAGAAAACAACTTTGTTAATGGGATGGTTAAAGAAAATGAGAGGTGGAAGTTGGCTGTGTTCAGTTCTGGCAAGTTACCCTCTCTGGGAATAGCAGTCTCTGATGCCTGATCAGGGGAAGGGATTCCACTCTCCTGATCACGAGGAAACACCACAATTCCTTTATAGCCCTTTTCCCCCTTGTCCGTCAAAATGGAAGAATGTGTTCTACTTCTTCCGTAACCACTGAACCTATTTTCCTAGTAATTAGGGCTCTGCTGCCCTACCTTCTTTCACTCATTCAATCGTGTTCTTGACCAATCACTGTTAAACAAGGTTTGTGGGCCCGCTGATTTGTGGAAATAAAATGTTCAATGAGAGAAATTAAGTAACTGCTCTCATGAGGCTTACCTGCAAGCTGAGGATAAAGACAATATACAAGTCTATCAATACATAAATAAAATAGTGACTGCTTGCAGTAAGTGACCCAATTTAAAATAAATAAGATAAAGGCTAAGACCTATGGCAGAGCTACATACGTATCCAGGTTCTAAAGGGGTGCCAGTACAGGGAAACCTAAAAGTTGTCTTTGGGAGCTGCTTACCACTGTTTACCCGTTTATTCCCACGGCTATGAGGCACAACATATACAGTTAGGTTCATCTACTGAAAATATTCATTTTAGTGAATCTCAGTAAGTGTAGTGTTTGGATCCATCATGACACCATAGCTTTAGTCATTCTCACCAGTCCACAGACGTCTCTCAAGCCTATTTTTAGTTAAACTCCATTTCCATCCAAGACCCTGGATAATCATACATCTTTGATTTTATGTATTTGTTTTTCTAGACTTTTTAAATGATAAATAAAATCTTAAAATACGTAGTGTTTAGCATTTGGCATCTTCCATTTAGAATAATGTTTTTCACGTCCACCCGTATTGTGCAGCACTTATTAGCAGTGTGGTCTCTGTAATGACTGAAAAGTATTCCATTTTATAAATATTCCATATTAAGTGTACCTGTTCAGTATTTCTTGAACATTTGAATACTAAACACTTTATGGTTGTCATGAACCAAGTTGTAAAGAACATTTATGGTCAATTTTTTGCAAATAAAGATTCATTTTGATTATGCATTGAAACTTATAAATTATGACCTATGATTATTACACCCAAGTATACTACCATATTATTTTAAAAAAATATCACTGCACAGTCACTTCAGTTTCTCCATACCTTCGTCAACACTGATGGCTATCTATCATGTTGTTGTATCTGTTAAGTGTGTGTATATTTCACTTTTTTCTTTTTCCTTTTTATTATATTTTATTTTTTTTGAGACAGGTTTGCTCTGTAGCTTAGGAGCCTGTCTTGGACCTAGCTCTTGTAGACCAGGCTGGCCTCAACCTCTCAGAGATCTGCCTGTCTCTGCCTCCAGAGTGCTGGGATTAAAGGTGTGTGCCACCACTGCCCAGCTTCATTTGGTTTTTATGTACACTGACATAGTTCTTTTTGCTGACTATCTTTTCTTATGTAGAATGAATATGTACATTATGTGTATGTCTTGTTGATTTGATATTGTTCATATATTTTGCCTGTTTTGATTTTTGTCTTATTTTTGAATTATGAGAATTCCTAATATATTCTTCACACAGTGTTTGTAATTTTTATTTTTCCTTTTTTATTGAAACGTTTTTGCACAGTATATCACAGTGGCCCCTCCTCCAATTCATTCCAGATCATCTCTACATACCCTCCCACCCAACTCCATGCCCTTCTTTCACTCTTTAGAAAACAAACAGGCAAATAAACAAACAAACCAGCACAACAATGAAGAAAAAGAAGAGGAGAGGAGGAAGGACGGAAAAGAACATAAAAGCACAAAATCAATAGCCCTAATATAGAAGCAAAAGACTAGCAAGACAAAAATATTCAAGCAAAATAATGAGACAATTTATTATATATCTCTCCCCTTGTTTGCATATGTAGTATAAACCTTTTTAATTTTTAAAGTTTTTTTTTTTTTTGAGATAGGGTTTCTAGTCCCAGGATATCCTTAGACTCTATGCAGTCAAGAATGACCTTATATCCCAGACCTTCTGCCTCTGCTTCTCAAGTTCTAACATCATAGGCAAACAGCTTACCCAGTGCAGTGCTGGGAATTGACCCAGGGCTCCATGCACACCCTACCCACAGAGTTACATGCATACTCAGCACAACATTTTTAGCGTCATTAAATGTACTATATCAAGTTTGCCCTTGTAAATTGTACTTCAAGTATTTATGAACTTTGTTCTTGTTGGAAAGTTACAAAAGTTATTCTCAAGACCTAAAAGAAAGTAATTTTTAGATATTTAGCTTCTACATTTAGATCTAATTTTTTTTTGACTAATTCCTGTGTATGTTGTGAGAAGTGTTCTGAATTCATTTGGTTTCAGTGTGGATATTGAATTAATCCACTGCCATTTTCTGAACAGACATCATTTCCTTACAGAATTTATTTGACACCCTTCACAGTTTTCCTTTTCTTAAATTACTTCATTTCAATAGAAAACAATGGTCCATGAAAGCTGAAGCTAGTGATTTGTGCAGGCCAGTCATTGCCATCTGATGCTATACTTTATAGTCTGCATTCTAGTAAGTTCTTGGCTTCTGAAAGATATAACAATCATAGTCTCTTCATCTACAGTCTACTGAAGATGGATAGTTTTGCATTAGCTAATGATAGATACAAAACCCCTTTTCATTTTGTCAGCTTTCAAAACTATAAAAAGTAGAAATAAAAGATTCTTTGCTATTTCCTGAGAATAGGTATAGAGTCACTTGTTCATGTCATATAAGAATGGTCCACCAAAAATTAACATTTCTAAGTCAAAAGAAGCTAGTGTATAAATTATTTTCTGAATAGATTCTGTTATACAAACATTGCTACTTTGCTCTAGTTTTTTTTTTTAGCAACAAAAGTGGATGAATGCTAAGAAATACATTCTTTTTCATGACAATAATAGTAACAGTCAACTTATCTATTCCAACCCAGGCAACTCTAGTTTACACCAATATATTTAATATCTACCATCCTAATTTATATGTTAAGGTTTCCATTTATCTTCTTATACTTCTTTGAGTTTTTATCTAATAAAGATTATTGTTTTTTTTTCAAAATTAGTGGGTATTGATTTTTTCTTCATACATTTAATTACAATGCTCTACTTTTCTTTTCTTCTGCATTCCGAGTACCATACTTTAAACATAAAGCCAAGAACACTACCATTTTTTATTTATAGAACAGAAAGTCAAGCCATTTTAAAAATGAGATTTTAAAATCTCCACAACCTACCACAGATTATATAGAAACACAATAAAGTAGCTACCATAATTTCCAATAAAAATAAAACTAATTTATTGAATAAATATTTATGTAATTCTAAAATACAGAAATTGTTTTTTTTTTTTTTATTACTGCCAGGAAAGAGTTCAGTGATCTGTGTCAAATGAAAAGTCTTTGCAGACAGTGGGTCTGACTTTGTGCAAAACTGGAGAGAACAGACAGGTCTGGAATCTAGACAACAGGGACTTTATTTTCTCATTTTGCTTGCCATCAGTTGCAAAGCCACAGTAGAAGAAGGCATGTGATGATCTTTGGAGAAGATTAGGAGTTACCAGAATGAGAGAGAAAAGGAAATACTTAAAAAAAAAGAGTTATCAATAGTGAGCCTTAGCAGTATAGAAAGAATTTGCTCTGTCATTACAAGGAAAAGTAGGTGCTTTGGGCAAAAGTTGTAGAATGTGTACAGGAATGTGGGGAATTCAGGGACAGAGATGTGAGTTGATACAGATGACGTAGTGTCCACTTGAATATACACAAATAAATATACCAGGAAAAGTTCGAGGTGATTTTTTTTTAAAAAAAATTAGAGATTACCTTACAAGTCTGAAGAATCCAATGTAAAACCAAAATAGATTTGGCAAAGTTGAGAAAGATTAGTTGTGAGCCATCATGAAAACCATTTTTTTTATGAGTCTAATTTTATCAACCCAACATTGCTTAGTGACTCGAATGGATACAGTTTGAAGATGAAGAAAAACAGGGAGTAGGGCATCATCTAGAGGATTTTTTGCCATCACATATGTTTGTTGATATAAATTGGGGGCAATGAGTATAGTATGGAGAATGGGTAAAAAGACATGAAAAAATTTGGGGAAAGAGAAAAGAAGTTAGGACACAGATAAGTAGAATCTCCAGATTCTACTGAAGTCTCAAGCAGTTCAATTACCAAGAATTAGGAAATATGATGCTTAGTTGTGTTTCTCTTCATCTGGTTCCATCATAGTGTCAAAAGTTTATGAACACATAAATGCTCTGTGATCATAGTTGGGTTATTCACCACTCTGATTACAGGGGAAGGTCAGTTCAGGTACACAAGCCACTTTTGCTAAAAGCCTTAGCTGGGGTCATCCAGAGAAGCTGTGCTCAGCCTTATACAGAGGGGAGGGACTTGGTCCTGCCCCAAATTAATGTGCCAGACTTTGTTGACTCCCCATTGGAGCCCTTACCCATTGGGAGGATTGGGTGGGGGATGAGTTTTAGGGGAGAAGAAGCAATGGAAGGGAAAATTGGGTTGTAATGTAAAATAAGAAAGAAAAGAAAAGAACTGGGAAACATTAGGGGGATGTTTAGTGAGGGAGAAGTGATAAATTGTGTTTTTAGACCCTCCCATCTAAGTTTGCGTTAAAAGATGGTGTGAAGTTTCCAGCCTGTAGACTTAAATAAGTACCTAAGTGTGTAAGTGCTAAAGACTGGACTGGGAAGTGTGGTGAAGCAATAGAATGAAGAGTGATACTATAAAATAAATATGAATGGCATAAAATATAATTAGCACTGCTATTATTATGTAGGAAAATACCCACATATAAGCCAGATAATAAGTGAATAGACAGAGATAGAAACAGAAGGAATAAACAAACTTTTGAAACAAACTATTTAAGGATGCCTAGCTTTTCAAGTTTCAGTAGAAATAACTCAGGGCAGTTCAGGTCATTAAACCCTTAAACCTTTGCTTTTGTTTTTCTCTCTTGCCATGTCTTTCTCTCTAGTGTCTAAAGCCCTTTGTTTGACCCTTCCGACAGGAAATTCGGCAGGACCTGAGAACTAGAACTTAAAGACACAGAGCAAACCTTTTTTTTTTTTTTTTTTTTGACTAATGGAATCTCAAAGAAACTCAGAAGAGTTGTGCTGTCTCCTGTCATCATTAATTCACCATAATCAAGACTGACAAGAGAAACAAAGAGATCCATGTTCTTTACAGGGTAGGAAACCAAGCCAGTTGATTTGAAGTAAAAGGGCCAGGATGGAAGCCAAACTCCCTTTCCCATCCTCTTGTCCTATTTCTGGTTTGCTTTTTCTTGTCAGCATTTTCTCAAGCAGATCGATCTCTCGTCGGCTAGTGCCAGTGATTTTTAAGCAAAGAGAGAAACTTACTCTTTGCAGGTGAAAGATAATCAAATTGAATATTACATAGCCCCTGAAGTGCAGGCAGCTGATAACAAGAGCCAAACTCAATATCCTGACAGATGTTGTCTTGGATTGATTAATCTTTCTGCTCACTCTGGTTAGCCAGCTTCCAGCATAGACAACCCAAGTCCTTGGCCCCATCCCAAATGGCTTTCTGCATGGCTGGGGCTGGCCCAGGGGAGCATCTCTCTTAAATGTGCAATACAATTCCTTCCTTCTGATGAGGAGGAAATTAAAACACAGCTTGCCTATTTCTACCTTAAAATCTGCTGTAGGAGAAGGCTATATTCTGAGTTTAGTTCATGATGCTTAGAATAAAGAAGTCTCCCTTTTGAGTTTTTGGTTTAGCCAGCCTGCATGTGTGTGTGTGTGTGTGTGTGTGTGTGTGTGTGTGTGTGTGTATGCACCCACACGTCTTGAGTTTTAAGAAATAAGAAATATACATTTTTTTGAGATGGGGAAAATATGAGCTTAGAACTAATTGAATCTTTAGAAAGTAAAAAGAGGAAACAAGTGTATGAGGGAAAGGGAAAAAGATTCTTCTCCTTTGTTCCTCATCTTGTCTCCCTTCCTCCTTCTCTGCTTTCCTCTCTTCTAAATTCCTCTTGTCTTTTCTTCTGTCAAAGACTGTGCACATGTTGAGGCTACAAAGAAGGCAGGTGGTAGGAGCACACCCTCAAAATTATGCTTCCTTCTTTTGTAGAGGATGTAAGGGTGATAAAACTCAAAATAACTAACTATAGGACATACTCGGTAATAGGTGGAGCAAGAAGACAGGGAAGGAAATTTCTTATGAAGGATAATGTAAGTCTTGGCCCTTAAAAGATGGCTAATTAGTTACCAAAGGGGCAATGAGAGAAACATAGAGCGGAGACTACATAGTATGAACTTAAAGAAATAAGAATATTCACCATAAGCCTCCTTGCCTCACTTGATCACTTGCTGACTCCATGGATTTCTGGGTCATATTTTACTTCTGGGTCTCATTTTCGCTTCAAGTATAGTATCACAAACTGGTGATCTCATTTTCCTGGTTATTCTACCCTTAACTGTTGTTTCCTTTCATCTCTATACTTAGCATTTATATGTTATCCATACCACCACACCAATGAATATGAATGCCATATTCTTTTTTCAGTCCTAGGACAAGATATAGGTAGGAGAGAGAGGACTTGAGTGTGGTTTGCCTAGTCACACTGAGATGCTTATATGGTGTTGGTTTTATCATATGTATGTGGGTGTTTGCCTTCAGGTATGTGTACTATGTGAGTACTTGGTGCCCAGGCAGCCCAGAAGATGGGGTCAGATTCCATAGAACTAGAATTACAAATAGCCATGAGCTGCCAGATGTGAAGGCCAGAAAATGATCCATGGTCCTCCACACGAGTAGTAAGTACTCTTAACTGCTAAGCCATCTCTCTTTCCCCTCAATTAGTGTTTGTAGAATCATGTACTTCAGTGATGCAAATTAAAGATAAATGGCTCAAAACCATTTCCCACAGTCCCTCAGTTTCAAAGAATAAAGTTTTAAATCTATGGAAATAAAACTCATAGGAATTATAACTCTCCTTTGAATTGATATGTGATTTCTGTGTTAGAAATGCAAGAGTGTACAGGAAAATCTTTGTGATACCATTACTTTGAGGAAAATCTGAGCAGAATAAGCATTTTACTTTAAAATTCATAAAACTTAGAGAATAATTTGAGCCATCCTTGCTCCTTTCACCCCAGTCCCCAACTGTATCACCTGTCTATCCCCTGGCAGCTTCCCCCTGAGTCCTTTGCCCAAAACCCTGATGACATATTCCAGAGTCCTCTCATTTGCATTCTCTGCCAGGGCCTCTGTTAATTTATATCGGTGGCATTACAATGCAGCATGAAAAGTAAGGCACTATTATTATTTATTATGTAGTCTTGAGTTTATATACTACCCTCAGGAAGTTCCCCGTACCTACATCATCCAGTCTGCAGCAATCATCTGTACGCCTAAATCGAGGATCTGCCTGCTTGCCATGAGAGAGAGCACAAGAAAGTAAGAAGCTAGTCCATGGACCAAAGGCAATTCTCCCTTCTGCTCTTGATTGTTGTGTTGTGCACCTTCAAAAACATGGAAACATGGAACTTGTGTCTTCCTCTCAAAGTCAGAGTCCAATGGATGTACACAACAGTGGATTTAGCTCTGCTCACTAATCTTTGTCATTTTTTGACAGTATGTATTTATCCCTCTCTTAACAACACTGTGAAACAGGCACACACCTTTTTTTTTTCCTTTTGGTAATCTACCTACGTATCCATCCATACACTCTGCTATCTATGACTTGCTAAGATTTCAATCTTGTTTTTAACATCTTTGAGAAGAATAGATAGAATGTTCAGGCAGGATTAAGGTAAGGGATCTCAAAATAAAATGGCTTTTTCTCAGCTAAAAGTTAGGAATGACCCTGGTTATGTCTCCAGTTCTGCTCTTGCCAAAGATCAGGTATGCTAGAAGTGTTTAAAACAAAATGTCTTGAGTTCTGTCCTAGTTGCAGGTCATGTATGCTGAGAGGGATATCTGGTTTCTTGATATTGTTCATCTCCTAAATCAACACCTCTGTCCAAAATCTACTTTAGGTGGTCTAAAGACAGCTAGCTCTGTCTTCTTCCTCTTAGGTTCCCACCTACAAATATATAATAAACGTCTTTCTAAAATTCCTGTTTTCTGTGGAATTCATTCTTTGAATTTGAACTTCCAGCCATGATTACAAGTTTTGTGTAACCATGTGCAACAGGCCTCCTAATGCCTAAATTAAAGCCCACCTTTGGCAAGAAAGAAATTCACTGTTCAAACTCAAAGACACCGCACATTTTTCTGTCTCATCTTTGCCTCTAAGATGATTATAGTAACTACTACACTGACCTCCAAACTTTGATTAGAAGAGGCATTGGTTGGACTTATAACAATAGAATGAACAGAGATGGTGTTCTGATTTGAGAATCTGTAAACATTTCTAAATATAGCAGAAAGGCTTTTTTCATTCTACAGAGTTGAAAGAGAAAATAAATAGAGTCTTCCGAGAAGAAAATGCACAACCTGGGGGAAATTCCTAGTTGGGTTCTGTCCAAAGAGTACCTTGCTGTGGTCAGCTTGTTGCGAGGAAAAGAGAGGGGATGTGTTCTAATTTTCAGTATTTGGTTTAGGCTTGAGAGTAAGTAGAGATACAGGTCAGAGTGAAATGGAGAAGCCTTAGAGAATATGGCTAAAGGAAAGCAGAGGCTAAGAGAAAGCAGTGGGCAGGTGTGACCACTTGGTCATTTTGGGTGTTAAATGGCAATGCTTTGTGCAAAGAGTCACAACAGTGGCTGTAGTGTAGAACTCACTTAAATTTTGTTATTCAACAGAAAATGATTCAACAACAGCAGTTTCATTCTTCCCAGACTCCAGTTCCATCTACCACCTCGAGACACATGAAGGGGGTCTAGTTAGTCTTTTTTAAGAGTAAGTTGAGTTTTAGCAAAATATGATTCCCTCTGAGATGAGAGGAGCCCAAGGTTGCAGGATTACTCTGTCTTTTTCAAGCCAAGAAAGGAAGACCTTTGAGGTCAGGCCTACATTTTCAGTGCACGTCTGATGGTGGAAAGACAGAGTGAGGAAAGAATGGGTAGAAGGCACAAGTTGTGGAGAGCAGTAATTTCCTGAGAAACTGCACTGCAAACCACACAGGATAGATGGAATCTACCTAGACAACGACAGAGAGAAAGAAAGCATCCTGGAAAAAAAAAACTGCCACTAAGAATAAGGAGATTTGGGAAGGAGATAAAGATTCTCTTGGATATGTTTCTACTTGTGATGAATTCTCCTGTTTCTACTCTCACTGTCTCTTTTTAACCACGAGTCACCCCAAAGCAAGGTGAAAACGTATCCTCCAAGAACTATAAATTCCCACAAATTAAACTTCTGTGTTGACATCTAATAATACAACAGTTAATTCAAGATGGAGTATTCTTATTTATTTATTTACTTTTATTTCAAGTGTGTGGGTGTTTTGCCTGATGTATGTCTGTGTGAAGATGCCAGGTGCTCTAGAAGTGGAGTTACTGACAGGTGTGAGCTGCCATGTGTGAGCTGGGGATTGAACACAGGTCTGATGTGGGAGTGATTTCTTATTAATAAAGAAACTGCCTAGGCCCCTTGATAGGCCAACCCTTAGGTGGGTGGAGTGAACAGAAGAGAAATCTGGGAGAAAGAAGCTTAGTGAGAGAGTCACCATGATTCTCCCACTCCAGACAGACGCAGGTTAAGATCCTCCCTGGTAAGCCACCTCGTGGGCTACACAGAATATTAGAAATGGGTTAGAACAATATGTAAGAGCTAGCCAATAAGAAGCTGGAACTAGCCGGGCCAGGCAGTGTTTAATAGAATACAGTTTCCATGTAATTATTTCGGGCATAAGCTAGCCATGCGGGCGGCCAGGTGCCAGGGAAGCAGCCCTGCTGCTCCTACATCAACCCAGGTCCTCTGGAAAAGCAGCCAGTGTTGTCAACCACTGAGCCATGATATTATATTCATGTTTTTTTTTAAATTATGCTTAAAACAATTTTGCATTTATTTATTTATTTATTTTTAATTTTATGGGTATGGGTGTTTTGCCTCTGTGTATGCCCCTGCACAATGTGTGTGCAGTGTCCTGCCTCAGAAAAGGATGTTGGATCTCCCAAGACTAGAGATAGAGATGGTTGTGAGCTGCCGTGAAGGTGATGGGAATTGGAGCTGAATCTGCTGAAAGAATATCCAGTGCTTGTAACCACCACACACCATCTTTTCAGTGTTCTTAGAATGACTACTCTCTAGTTCTTCATGGGTACGTGCTACACAACTCTCTTTCCTGAGCCATTCCTTTCCCACCTTATTTCATATTTAAAAATATTAACTTAATGGGACACACATATAGCTTAAAGGAGGAAGGACCGAGTTCTAAAAGATAGTTTCTGTATTTTTAAATACTTGCTTGGAGGTTAGCAGAGACCATTTACAGCTCTCCTGTCTTTTCCATGAGCTCACCAAGTAGTTTGTTAGAAAATGCTTCCTTTGCTGGATATTAATTTCACGTTAACTTTTCTTTATTTATTTTTTACCTAGGACTTCTAAAACTACAATTGATAAATAAGTCTTTTTCTGTGAAAAAAAATCTGTATCAATACCCTTCGGTTCAGAGAAAATGCTATTTATTATGAGAAATAGGAACCAATGTACAAGAAAGTGCAGGCAAGCACTGGTGTTCATTCAGTCTAAAACATAATGGCCTTACTTGGTTCCATGAGTACTTGGGTCATTAATAATTTGACCAAACTTCTCCATCCTGCATGACAAGACACTAAGAACACACAGACGGCAGATAGACAGACAGACAGACAGACAGACAGACAGACAGACACACACACACACACACACACACACACGAAGAACATTTGGTGTCTGGTAGAAATATTTTAAGGAAATATAATATATAAGCAAAGAATAGGATAGTGCCTGCAGTAAGTGCACAATACATGGAAGTTATCTGGTTGTTATTGTTGTTCTTGATTTTCAAAGTTATTTTATTAGCTTATCCAATGGGAGAACCTAATTTCTTTTCATGAACTACAGAAGTATTATTTTATGTATTTCTAATAATTATATGATATGTATCTATGTCATCAAACATGTAATGCTAATGAAGGCTTTTTTTTTCTTCAAAAGGCATAGCAAATTTCAGGTCATTGTAATTTCCTTCTTTTTATTGTTTTTCAACTTTAATGACATAGTCGTGTTACCTGAAATGATGGGTCAATGGTTCTGACTTTGTCTACCTCAGTGCTAGCAGAAGGATTCCTGCTGAATAGAGCTCTGCAATGAGTTTCCTTAGTAAGTTCAGCTGAGGCTCATGGAGATGGTCTAATGAGTCATAGTAGGGGAGTCACTGCTACAGTCAAGTGCAGACAATGATCCACCCTTTAGTGTTTAGTTTATTTAATTTCCCTTGCCTTGTAAAAGGTGTAAAAACACATGAAGTTGAAGGAGTGGATTTATGCTTTCATATTCACAGTATAGTAAGAGCCTGCATTCTATTTTATTAGGAAAAAATAGAAGACTTGTAATCTAATGTAGATATCATTTCCTGTAATGAATACATAGTTGAAACACAATAATATTGTTAAATAATAACATTAAACTGTGAAGTCTCTAATGTCTTAGAGTCTTGCTATGATTCTTTTGACCCAAGCCCAAATGGCAAGGTAATTAGCAACAAAGTAGGTGCCTATCACATGGAACTTTCTATCATAACTTCTTTAATTCTTTGTGGCTAGAAAGCTTATGTTCTCGTTACAAACTATCATTGATCAAGGTCCTTGGTTTCTCAAGAAAGTCACCTACAGCGGAGCAAGAAGGTACTATTGAAGTGTCAGCGATGTAGAAAATGCCATCAGTAAAGCAAATAACGGCAGCTTTTAATGGGGTTTGCAATATTAGGATTGGATGACTTCAAAGAATTTTAGGCAGCCAGAGCAAACAGAACCCCCTAAAAATCTTTCTCGAGACAGGATAGTTTTAACTTAAAATAAACCCGAGTCTCCCTCTTCATGTCATATATCTCCAATTTTATTCCGCCACTGGGTAATGCAATCATTATGAGAAATTAAGATGTAGCAAAGCCTTCCAAGCAAGCCTCTTTATAGGAACAGATTCCAGGTAGCCTACATTGTTATAATTATGCTCTTTGTAATACTGAGACCTTACAAGCAGCCAGAACTCAGGCTTGGAAGAAGAGACTTGCCATACAAGAGAAGTCACCCTGCAAGAGGGAACCTCTATAAGAACACAATAACAGTTCATGTTCAGAAAGAACAAATTTACCAGAGAATAGAAAACACTTGTCTCTCCTAGAAGCTGACCAAATTTGGGGAACTAGAGTGAACAGCAGTTGACACAAAATTCTTCAGATAGTTCAAATGATAGTCAATACCTATTTGACTAATTACATATCATTTTCGAGACTTGAAATTGTGTTGTGGAAAGTTTTGGTGAGAATAAGCAGTTCAGAAATGTTTCAAAACTGAACCTAGAAATAAGAGAAAGCAAAGAAATGTGAAGTTTGTTTATATTATTCCAAGATTTTATGGATGAGCAATTCCTTTCAGAGTGGATTCCAGCAGATAAGGAAGGAATGCTCAAAGAACTCCCTATAAACCATTAACACTGCAGTGCAGCATCCTTCACCTTCGCTGGAGTCCACTGGAATGACGTGCCTTTGGAGTATTTCATCAATGCTGCATCTTTTGGTCAATTGATATTCTTGTCTTTTCAGTGTTTAACCAAGGCTAGTGATAAGGTGCAAGATCAATGATCTTATGAAAACTCTGTTCTTGTGATTCAGTACAATTGTCTATTGAGAAGACTTAGAATCCCGTGAGTTAGAGTTATGATTTAGGTGCTACATAGCATTTAGCAAGTGCAGCAGATATGATCTTATATTGTGATGATGAAAATTGTATCCAAATAATGAAAACTCAGGAAGCAGAGGCAAGAGATTCCCTGGAGCCCACTAGGGGACTATGCCAAAGCAAAACAAAACAACCAACAAACAAGACATATGAAAACTCTGGGTCCCTCAAGCTGTCAACAGCCTGTGTGAGGAATGACCTGGCAGAGAAGCTGAGAGAATTAGGAATCTGAGTAGATACCCACTTAATCCAGAGAGCCATCCTTAAATGTGGCTATGAGTCTTACTTTTCCCTCACTATAGCTCCATAAACAGGCTTCTATCTGCTCCCTTTCAGCTTCTCCAAAGCATTTACAGTTCCTTAATTAGGCATATGTCTGCTATTTATTACCACTTAAAAGGGCAAGTAGTTAATGCCCCACTGTTAAAAATTCTTAGTAATTAATTATTAGCTAAATAAGCACAGCTCTTCCCTACTTACCTCGCCTTCCGTTGTGTCTCCCAGTATTTACTTATTGCCGCAGTAATTAAATAATGGCAGGAGAAGTGCATCAGAGTCAGCCTGTGGGTGCCATCTGCCTTACAGTGGGTCTATTGCTCACCTCTGCAGTCCACACCAGTTCTATTTCTATAGGAAGAATAGAGGGGGCTGACCCCACCAACTATCCCGACTACCTCAGGTCACTGGGGCAGATTTCCATAGGTATGCAGCCAGTTTACTGCTGAACAGGTTACCTTTACTTTCATCTTTTAAAGGGAGGTGTGATGAGTGAAAACTACAGATCCCAGCTTGCAAACCAGCTTTGCATTGATGCTCAGGGAAAAAAAAATGAAAAAGCTTTACATAAAGAGACGTTTCATCTCCCTGAGATGTCACATAGCAGTAAAGAGGAAGACAGCCGATATCATCCCAACTTGCCACTGCACCAAATTCGGTCTGAAAGCTATGCTCTGTCCACACCTGACTTGCATTGTGCCTGATGGACCCAGAGGGAAAATGCTTAAACCAACAGCTGGTTGTTAAGCTTTCCCTATGTCTCATAAGAGCGCCAGTTGATAGTCTAACACTTTGTACTTAAAAGCATCTCTCATCCAAGAGACGGCAATAGTCTTACCTATAAAAACTCATTAGCGCTTTTAGCATCCCTCCAGGTTCTTTCCTGTGCAGAAGGGGAAAAAAATGCAGTAGGGCAGGTCCTTTTTTCCCCATTTTTTGCATGATGGCTCAGTACTGTGTGTATCTCCTGTTTACTGTTTTTCCACGCAGGCACTAGGCCATGTGTTTAATGAGGACTTCTTCACCAAAAAGATTCTATACCAGTAATTCTCAACCTGGGGGCAGCAGTGATTCCTTCGGTAGCCAAATGTCCCTTTCACAGGGGTCACATATTCGATATAGTGAATATTAGACATTTACAGTACAGTTTATAACAGTAACAAAATTAGAGTTTTGCAGTAACAATGGAAATAATGTTATGGTTGGGGATCACCATGACACGAGAAACTGCATTAAGGGGTTGCAACATTAAGAAGATTGAGAACCACTGATCTATGAACATCTAAAGCAGGATTAGTGCTTTATAGATCTTGTGTATCTGCAAATCAGTAAGTTAACTCATTTCAAAAGAGTTTGTTGTTCGGCTTTAATGGAGTTATGCTATTGGTATGGCAAAAGACAGCCTTGACCACTCAACAATGTTCGATCTCTCTAATGTCTCTGAGTCAGTATAATCATATTAGCATATAAATATTAGGAAAATAATGCCTATCTTACATGATGACTAACATTATTTTTTTCTATAACTATTTTGACTGTGCCTTCAGTCAAGACAGGATGCTTCTCATTTTGTTGAAAGTAAATGGAACCTGCACTAGACATCAATGTGTGATTAAGTTCCTAGGCCAGAAAACTTTTAATACCCTCTGCTGCCTTCCAAAATAAAATGCCTCAGGATGAAATTTACCGTGTACATCTCTCCATTCAAATTTCATTGCAAATGGGAAATTTCAAATAAACTTTATTTGACTGAATTTCTCCTGAGAAAAATACTCTTTTTATATTTGTAGGGAAACCCATAGTGTTGATAAGTCGGTCCTTTATCCATTTGTTAACTTCTGGTAACATGCATTATTTACGATTGTAACTTCAAATCAAATTTCCAATTAGAAGTAATATTTCTTCATTTTATAAACATTTAAATATGGATGTATGTAAAGAAAGGAAGTGTTAATTTTAAAATTTCTTTTCAGAGGTGAGGCCTGAGCTCGGGACTGTGTCTGATCAGCAGGTGCTGTATCACTCAGCTAAACCACCACCCCTGAAAGTGTTGTTTTAGGTATATTTTCTTTAATAATTTTTTTCTGGGAACACATTTCCCAGAACCTATGTTTTATCTCCAATTACTTTATAGGAATGAGTATGTCAAGAGCTTGCACCATTAACATCTCAAGAAATATTGCTTAGGAAGTATCTATCAGAATTTGATATTTTTGTCTAGCATGGCTCACTTAGTTATATACTTCAAAACTCTATGGAATAGAATACATTTTGATGTAATTGTGTTTGTAACAGCTTATTTTTAAAAATACTCTCAGTGGAATTTGTTACATTTCTTGATGAAGTGATAGTTGAGTCTGGAGGTAAAATCTAAGCCATCAGTTCACACTCGACTTAGGAGGTCCAGGCCTCAGTACGCCACCTATTATATTTAGATTTCAAATCCAGCATGCAAATTCATTGTCTCATTTGATGGGGTAAATCAGACATGAAAACCTTGTGTCTCAGTTATTTAAGGTGCTATAACCGTGTTTCTGAAAGTGTTGATCGTTTTCCCTTTGGGGCTCAAACGAGCCATTGACAGGGGTTGTCTAAGACTATCTGCATATCAGATATTCATATATCAATTCATAACAGTAACAAAATTACAATTATGAGGTAACAATGAAAATAATTTTATGGTTGGTTGAAGTGTGGAAGCATTAAGAAGGTTGAGAACCACTGTGCTTCAGGAATAATGAACAATACCTTGGGACTAAGCAAGCTCCAACTTGCCTCTGTGTGTTAACTTTTTCACCGGTTCTTAGGTTATTCTTAGACCTTTCTCTTGATATGAACACTTTGTGGTGTGTGTGCTAGGGTAGTGAGAGTGACATGGTGGTTCTTCAATGGCTTCCTGGAATGGAGAATCAGTGGGATTGAAGATTTATAATAATTGATATTGACAATCAACTAAATGTTATCAGTTGCTCTTCACTGGAGTAATTTTAATCTGGCTTTTCATTACCTTTACATTTCTCATCCCAAGAATACATCCATTTCTGCTTTATTTGAGTCTCTTACATATCAGTTTTCTTTTTGCATTGGGTATTTGACGTGTGCATGGTTGGAAAGACACACATAAGTGAGGCACTAGTACCGGCACACACAAGTACATGGAAGATAAATAGGAGAATATGTGAGAGCCAGATGGACAGTTCCCTTCCCAGACAGACAAACCTGACTAGCTGTTTTTTTTTTTTTTTTTTACATTGGTTTGCCTAAAGAACCTGAAATTTAACTAGGAAAAAAATTAATTAGTGAAGGCAGAAGCCTAAATTTTCTTCTTACTCTCACAACAGATGCTTTGAGAATTACAGACAGGTGGCTAGGTCTTACTAAAAAGAGCCATCGCTTGTCGTTTTCACGTTCCAACTCCGTTCCTTGTAATTTCTTTCAGTGCATTTTTTCCTCCTCCCTGTTTAGTACTATTTACCGACACACTGCCCGATTTCTTTATTTTGCTCCTATACATCTTGCCGTCATGAAAATTCTCAGGGAAGGAAATGGGGGAGGTAAGAACCTTTGAAAAGAAACACAATTGCCATGATTTGTCATTCACTTCCTTATAATGATGACATAATGATCATTTCTACCCTGCTCTTAATCAGAGAATGAGAGAATGGTAGAAAGAGAACTGGGATGTAAAGTTACTTAATTCAAATACTAGTTAAAAAAGTTGGAAACTAGGGAAGCAACACAATACTAGAATGAGGGGAAAGGAGTTTCAGAGAAACATAATTAAGAGGTAATTATTATGAAAGGATTGCCAATATTAATCCTCCTAAAATGCTGTCCCCAACAACTTAAACTCTGCTAACGACTTTGGGGTGTCACTTATCAATTATTGGCTATGATTTATATATTAACTTTGTAATTGAAATGTTTTATTTTATACATAAGGATATTTTGCTTGCATGTTCACCATGTGCATATAATCTGAAGGAATCATAAGGGGGCTCCAGGTTCACTGAAACTGAAGTTATAGACCCTTGAGAGCCACCATGCAGGTGCTGAAAATCAATTAGAGGTCATTGGGAAGGCAAGACAAAGCACCTAACTACTGAGCCTTCTCTCTAGCCACTCATAGTACAATCTTTAGCCCATAATTATCATTTTCAAGACATAGCAGGATTATTGTGCTTAGATGTCACTTTGTGTACTGTTTCATTCATCCTTGGTATTTATAGTCCATACCATTTTACACAATGTATACCAAGATTCCCAAGCCTTCAATGACTAATCATTCAAGCAGGAAAAGAATTGGGATAGCAGGTTGTTTGCTGACCTTTTCAATTTTTGGCAGATGTCGATCCAGATTTTAGCCAGACTAAAAGATAGTGCATATATACATATATTTCCATATATATATGTATATATATAAACATCTACACATGCACACACACACACACACACACACACATACATCCTTTAGATTTTCAGCAAATGAAAGAAACTCAGAAAGCTGAGAAAGCCCTTGCCCCAAAACAAAATAAAGTTCTAGGCTCACTCACCATTACTAAACCCAGTCTGCTTGCTTCTTATTCATCTAGTTTCATTACTTTCTATGCATTCTTGCTTTATATGGTGCACATTTTTTTCCCACAAGATCAAAATGGCTCCTCCTGTTGTTCTCTCTCTAGTCTTCCTCTTCCCTTCCCACTCAGTACTAGGGATCAAACCCAGGCCCTTGCATATATTAAGTAAACATTCTTCCTCTTCAGCTACAGCCCAGCCCCTTCTGCCTGATCAAGAACAGAAAAAAAATGAGGATTAATCTCTAGTACATCTAATAAGCTTTATAAATTTAAATATATGTGAAAGTCATTTACTTTCTTCCTTTCATGTTTAATTTAGCTTTCTGCTGTTTACATGTTGTTTAATTATTGTTCATTTGAAGTCAGGGTGCAGCTCCAGCTACTTATCATAATGGGAGCATTTCATACTGCAGATGTGCTGTTACTATCCGTGTGTCAGTCAATCATAACCTCTCAAGGAGTGGCACTCTTGCAAGCCAGACAGAGAAATCCCCACAACAGTCTGTCTCTCAGACACTCCCCACCTGTCTTCTCTCCTTATCAGCAAGATAAGTAAGTGGCTCATGTTCCCCATACAAATAATTCAGTAGCTTATCTGTGTAAATGGTAATGGCACAGCATTCGCAATTCCTGCAGTTTTGATAGTGTAACATAATAGGATGTGAGACACCCCCAAAGAGCATCCCAGACAGTCATGTTGTTAAGAGTGCTAAATTACTCCTGCTTCCTAGTCCCAGAAATATTGTAGTTGGTACCATTCACCCATGATTGTTCTTTGTGTTTTTCTCAGCTGTTTACCGCTAAGAAGCAAATACATTACTTTTAGACTGCCTATCTGGTACATACGTCAGCTTGAATACAAACTCTTAGCCTCTGAATTCAATGATTTTTTTTTTGTGCGTGTTCTCTTTTATTCCCACTTCCTATTGATTCACTTCTTACAAAAATCCCCATTGTTTTTCACAGTGTTACTATATCTGAAGTCCTGAATCACACTCATTACACCTGCAGCAGACTCTAGAAAATTATTTATTTAAAGGAAGAGAAACAGAATTGTCATCCATTTGAATACCGATGCAAAAGACAAGAACAAAAAAACATCTAGAGACTATGGACCATGTTTTTTCCAGAGTATTTTGAGCATAGTTTTTGATATCTGCTTCAACAAACGTATTCTCTCCTATCCTGAATTCATGCATTCTGTCTGTGTCTGAGATTAAACTAATGAAAAGAGAAAAATCATCTAGTTTGCTGAATTAAATAATTTATTAACAATAAATTAAATTATCTAGTTTACTGAGTTACTTTTTTCTCTACAGAGATATGGAGTAGGTGTTACTTTTCAATGTTTCTGTCATTATAATCTTAGTGAGAATTTGTATTTTGATGAATACTCTTAATTAATTGACCAATAATTATTAACTAACCCTTTTCATCCACCTCTCTGCCCAGCACCACATGCTGCCATATAGCCTGTATTAATCCTCTCACCCATCATTTGTTAATTATCCATGTTCTCTGTGAATTTCTCTGTGTCAGACAGAATGACAGAAACAATCAAGGAGTCACAAACATACTTCAAGGAGTTTACAGTGACAACCTAGCCAAGGCACTTCTATCTACTAATAGCGGAGTAGACTTTCAGCATACGATAGACTCCCCAAAGCAGAAAGAAGTCAACATTTTCTGAGGCTTAAAAAAAAAAAAGAAATAACACCTGCATTCACTAAGAGATCACCAATAGAAACTAGATCCTTAACCCAATTTTATATTTGCATCTCAATCTGAAACTTGCTGGCAATATAATCATGGGACAAATAGAGTATTCATTTTTGTTTTGCTGTTATCCACAAATACATTGCAAATGATGGATTTAATTCTTTCACCATTAATTATTTCTTACTTTATCTTTATGAGTGAATGAAACTTTTATGGAAAAGCATTTTTCTCCAGATACTTTTGGTGGGGGTTATTGTCTTACTATGTAATTCTGGTCTGAAACTCCATATGTAGATCAGACAGGCCCCAAACTCAGAAGATCCTCCTGTTTTAGCCTCCCAAGTGCTAAGACAAAATGTGTTCATCACATCCTTCAGACATCTTATGTTTAACTTGTAAAAGATTCTAAGCTAAACTTTGAATATTACAAACTTTATTTCATTAATCACGTGCTTGAGACAGTTACTGTATCAACCCTGAAATTATGTAAAATAATAATGCCATATGTATTTCTATTCATAAATATTTGAGAGCATACAGAATTATTTAAATCACATATTTGTACTAATGTAGACTTACTTAATGCATGCTCTCTAAGTGTGGGCTGACTCAAATTTATAAATGGATTTTAAAAATAGCTTTGAATAATAGCAAAAATATCCCAGATTAACTTGACCATCATTTGAGTGTTCAGTGAAAAGGTGTGTTTGTCTCATCTAGCACTCTAAATGCATTTATAGTCATTTTTTCAGGACATCAGTTTTCATTGTCTCCAATTCTTCAGCCTGCTGTCCAGTGGACACATCTTTCTCCAACAAACTGTTCGCTGAATGAACAACTGCTTGAGGTTTGTGTTTCATTTGCTTTATTTCTTCATTTCCACTGCCAGAATTAACTCTCTGCATTTCCAATGCTGTTACTATCTATGTGAGCGTGGCCCATTATCCCTGATGCTCATTTGATGATGGACTTCAGTAATGGAGATGGAACTGGCATCCATCCTCAAGGAATTCCCCTCTATTAGATATCTTAAGTCGCTATCACTTTGTTAAGCTTCAATCCCATTAATAAAATGTCTCTCTTCTCAAACGAGTCTCATTACTTCTACAAAGACTGGTTGTTTCTATGATAGTTTCCTAAATATTCAACTATGCACATTATTAATTTGTAAAGTATGAATATTTGTAGGCATAAAATATTTTAAACAAAAATTCACCCACTTTTGTGCACGTTTAAAAATTGCTGGTTTTTCCATATCCATTTTGGTTATTACATAGGAAATTCATTAGTGGAAAAAATAGTGAATCTCATTCATCTATTATTGAGTCTAGAAGCTACTGTTAAATTTTTATTTTTATGAAGTCCATAAAAGTTTATCAAAATGTATTCTCTAAGGAAAACCCCTTCTTTCCTTCTTGATGAACATGTTTATAATATAAATCAACAAAATAACA
The DNA here is from genome assembly GCF_014885135.2 of Alexandromys fortis. Lineage (NCBI taxonomy): Eukaryota > Metazoa > Chordata > Mammalia > Rodentia > Cricetidae > Alexandromys > Alexandromys fortis. The sequence continues at coordinate 27,498,432 of NW_026067944.1, forward strand.
ATTTAAAATATTAGAAGAAGTAGTAGTGCAATATAAATACTAATGAAAGGAAGATTAATTCCTGAGTTTTTGGTTTTATTAGAATTTTGAGCCGGATGGTAATGGCCCACGCCTTTAAACCCTGCACTCTGGAGTCAGAGGGCAGAGGCAAGTGGATCTTTCTGAGTTCAAGGCCAGCCTGGTCTACAGAGCAAGTTCCTGGACAGATTCCAAAGCTACAGAGAATCCCTGTCTCAAAAAAACAAAACAAAAACAAAACAAACAAACAAAAAACCTTCAGATAAACCTTTTAACCTTTATACTTCACAATTTATTAGTTCATATTTTAAATAGATTGTCTTTTTTTCATATTTGGGATGACTGTTGAAACCCAACAAATCCTAGTTTCAGAAAAAAATAGTCATTTTTCAGAGTGTGATTGAAATAAAAAACAGGGTGTGGTGAAGCTTGGGGTTCAATTCTGTGTTCACTCTCTCAGAGACAGTCTCTGTTTGTCACTCAAAACAATGTCTACCAGTTGCTAGTCACAGCACAATTACTAAGAATTTTCCCTTTCATTCTCAACATCTGCTCGATAGTACATTACTTCTCTTCTTACCTTAAAAAATTATGATTATCTTAGGTGAAATGTGGTATACTGTCCATGCTAATCAATCAGATCAGAGGGATGGGAAGTAGTAACTGGCACTTAAGGTCTGAGATTTGGAGTTTCCTGAAACAGAGAGATAATAAAAGAAGCTGTCCTTAAGGCAACAGTATTTTCCACCAGATAGAATGTGTAAAGGTGTACTCACTGTACAGGTAAGGGATACCTTTGTCCACTTTGTCATGCATGGTGCAAGACAGATAGAAGAAATACTAAAAAGGGACACTTTCCTCATAAGATTTTATAATATCTAGTTTTATGCACAGTATGTTTACCTAAAAACTGAAATTGACCACATACAGTGAATGGTTCAATTCTCTGAATTATATATGTATGTGTGTATATATATTCATATATGTATAAGACATAATACACACATATGTGTATCTAAATATATATGTAATCTGTATGAATGCATGTATACTTACACATGGATTTTTGCTTAATATAACTAAATAATGAATCGATAATTAGTAGTCTATAACAGGGTCATAATTATGATCATAGTCATCACAAAAATCCTATTTTTGTTTGAACTAAGATGCTGGGATATTTAGTGTGAAATATTCTTGCTGATTATCACTTTAATATTTAGCCAAACCATGTTTTTATGTGTGATGTAAGTCATGTCCACATGCCTTGTTTCCACATCAAGTTTAGCCTGCTCTCCAGCAGCTTCCTTGTGTGTCAGTCCTCAAAAAGTCTTTCTCAAATGCAGACAGATTATCCATCATGATAGAATTGAAAGTAGAATTTTAATAAATAGGTTCCCTTATTCAATGTTTAGATAGATTAGCCTAAATTTGATCTCTAGCTCTAATGCATGAAGTCTCAAATCAAATCCACACTTACTGTCTGAAGCATCGCATTACCTATGAACAGTGTGTTTCAGATATGACTCACCAAGTGTTTTCTACTATGGCATAATAAAGTATGTTATTAAGAAATGACAGAGTAGAATTTTTTATTTTAGGCAGCTATATTGAACAATAGAGACATAAAATTAGATGGTTCATGGAGTAGCAAGAGGCTTAGTTCTTTTTTATTAAAAACAATTATCAATTACTTATTATATCTCAGATACACTGCTAGGCAGTAAAAACACCCAGATGTGAAGACCATGCCTATGATTATAAAAGATCAGGAATAATAGCACTAACAAATTTAGAAAGTTTTTATAAATGTGTATATGTGATTATATGTCTTTTTTATATTGTTATCTGACTGAACACTTGTAGGCTTAACTTGGTCCATGGATAGTGAGCATAGAATCAGTTGCCATTGGAATTAAGAAAGAGAAATTAATTGTGCACAGAGAAAAGTCAGGAGCTGGCCAGGTGTGAGTTGAGAGAGATCTCACATGAGCCTTGAAGTATTAGAAGGGAATATCAAGTTAATGAAGAAGATTGTAGATTAAAATAAAACAAATAAATCCATATGTAGGGTACACTCTTGACAGGAGATTTTACTTAATTAGTCTTAATTAATCTTCACTGTGTGTTATAATTACCACTATTTTGAGACAGAACCTCATATATTCCAAGCTGGTTTTAAACTAAGAATAAAGGTGAATGTGACTTTGAATTTCTGGTTCCTGCCTGCATCTGGGTGCTGAGACCTCAAGCAGGCATGACTATACCCAGTTTCATGTTGTATGGACATTAATCCTATGCCTTAGTGAATGCTAGACCAGCGCTCTATCTGCTGAGCTGTGGGTAGGCCCTCTGCTAACTTTCAGAAGGAATCCGTAATATGCCACCAGGTGTCAAGGTGCAAGTGGCTACCAAATGACCAGGACGGCTTCTTTATTGCAAATCTGTACCTTGAGCATGTTCTAGAAGTTCTGCAAGCCAAAGCCCATCAGGAAAATACAACACTAACGCAGAATAATATCACTACCATTGGTGAATACTACTTATGGTATTGTGTAGACAATGGTCAGAGTACAAAGATAAGCCATTATATGTTGGTAGATCCATACGGGGCAATTAACACATCCATATAGGTAACAACAGTAAAATGAAACAATGTTAAAAATAAAAACTAAAAACTAAATAAAAAGTAGAATACAAAAATGTGTGCTATAAGAAAAGCAAACAAACAGAAACAGAAAGAAACAAGATTAGAAGAAGATAGACATGTTGTTGAGGTGGCTGAGCTAGCCATGGAAGACCCACTGAGTTTCTTGTTCTTAGCAATGCCAGTGGTTAACATATTGACATATTTGCCGGACTAAAGCTCTTAGAGAAAAGAAAAACACTGCTGTGTAAACAGTACCCTGGGATTATAAAACGACAATAAAAGGAATTAACCAGCTAGCTTGCCTTGGAGTATAGGAAGAAAGCAAAAAGTATTGAGGAGTTCTTTTGGGATTTGTAGAGAGTATTTATTGAATTTTTATCTTTGTAGATATATGGAATCTCTTAGGAAACAATGCTCAAGTAACAAATATAGTCATTTCTGTAGATCATGCGAGTGCCAGAATGAATGAATATGAAATTGAATACCATGATACCTCATAAAAAGTGGTGTACACTGAAGAAAGAACCCATTAAGACAACAGGATCTGGAGACTTTGCCTGAAGTCTGTATTATATTTGAGAAGTGATGAAGGAGTGAAAAATTAAAGGCTTGGAAGATGTTGAGTGAGATCAACAAAAAAAAATCTTAAAATGCAGATTGGATCTTCTCACCTGTCTAAAAATGTATGTACAGGAACCTCAAATCAGGCCATTGAGTACAGATGTGCACAAAAAGAAACAGGAATTTGATTTGAAGAAAAATATCTCTAGCAAATTTTCACCTTGTGAAAAACATACCCAGTGAATAGTTTGGAATAAATGACCACAATTTACACATTGTTTTGCAATCCAACCTCAACTCATTCTACAGAATATTTAACATTGCACTCTGTATCTAAATGAATAATTAAAAATTTAAGTGTAATAAGGCTTGAGATGCTTTCACTCTTTGCAAATAATAGTAGATATAGTAGTAACTATCTTAAAAATTAAGATATTATAATACTCTTAAATTCATGCTTATGACTACATTGAGGCAGTTACATTCATGGTATTGATTTAGGTAAGTAAATAGTATATGTTCTTTTGCTCTAGACTGGCTATCTATAAACTTATAAGCAAATAAGACAGTTTCCTTTGACTTGTAAAACCATATTCTAGAAAGAGAAAGCAACAATAGCAAGTAAAGAACTTTGATTAAAAAATCAAAACATGTTCCTCTTCCATCAAGTGGCTGTTCTTGCCCTGTTTCTAGGCATACCTTGGTTTTCCAAGCAGACTATATAATCTGAGTCTTTCTCTAGAGATAATGCAGGGTGCAAGCCTCTTCAAAGAGGGGATTTTTGCTTGCTGGCAGCTCCAAGAGCCCTGCTCTGTTTAGTAGTTAAGATCTCTAGAGTGGCTTATGGGCTTTGTGTAATTTCTATCTGCACCCAGACAGCCGGACTTCATTTCATTTTATTTGCATTTAATAATAAGCCGTCTTTCCTTGGCTGTTAAATTGTGAATTATCAAACATTATCAAATCCTCACTTCCCATATTCCTGCTACACTTACTTTGAAATAGACCCTTTCATAACATACTGGTTCCAGGGAAGAGCTGGGCTCTGTGCCATGCATTTTCAGGGTGGGAACTACTCTGATATATTTCTTTTGGGGCTGCAAATGCCATTTCTGATCTAAAATGAACACTGGGGATGACAGAGTGAGCTTTGTGGTGAATTCATCTTAAATTATTAAAACAGGAGAGATTATTCATGTCTCTTTGAAGTTCTTTATTTTTGGTAAAGGAAATTAATATACAGGCCTCCACATTTGATGTATGGTGGGCACTGAAGGAAAATGGGAAAAGAAGGGAGTAAAATGATAGAAGGAATGGTAATGGCGGGGGGAATGGTGATGACAAAGAGGAAAAGAACTGTAGAAGTGAGAAAAACAAACAGATTTCCTGCCTAGTAGAGAGCTGCTATCCAATTCTCAACAGTATTTGAAAATCAGTAGAATTGAGGTCTCTTTGTGAGTTATTGTCCATGCATGTAAATGTGACTGTATGCTGGAGCACACTGCTCTGATAAAAGCTAATGGTCGAAGGATGAATAAGGAATGAGGTGGGAAGATTATATATTAAAACTTCCTGGGAAATTGTGTCCTCTTGTAATGGCTTTGCAAATAAAAACATATTAGTTTAATACACTGGAGATGCTGGGGTGGAGGATTTGGACCAAGAAAGTCATGGCCAAAACATAAAGTCACTTGATATCAAGCACCAGACATCCTAATGTGTGTTTTTCCTTTCTGTCTAAAATTGTCCACTCCTGGTAATTAGAAAGTGAACATAATGAGTGGTGTATCTTAGTTATGCCTTAATGAAGCAAATTTAGAGATGCCTGGATCTATTATGTGGAAAAACTTGTATATGTGTGCTAGAAGTTGGGGTACAAGGTGCAACGTTTTAGTATACACCATTACTGAGACTTTATTTGGACTAGTTATGTCTTCCTGAAATTCTTCATGGATGGGGCTCAGAATAACAGAAGCCATAGAGCATGATATCGAAACCTTAATGACCTCTATGGATGATGTTCTTGATGCTATAATCATGACTAATGCAATGCACTCGTATGAAAATAATTGTTCAGTTGCTTTGCTTGTTTGAGGAAGTTAAAATTTCTTACTTGCCCTTGTGTTGAGAGTCAGGGTACTGTTGCTACAAACAGATTTTGGATGTTTGCCAATATAACAAGTTTCCCATTATTTATTGTCTTTTGACCTGATGTAGGTGGGGTTAAAATACACTTCCCCAATAGAAAGGGAAATATGAAAAGAAAACAAATATATTTGCATAGCAGGTGTCTTAGATACATAAATGGAGTATTAAGCACTAGAGTAGGCCAGATTCATGAGTCTGTCTGCCACAATGTAATCAGCTGCAAACCAGGGTGCATTCATGAAAACAGTAGACAAATGCAAATGGTGAGCAGGGGCCTCCCTTCCTTATTGCCTCACACAAATGTACAGATGTATAATCTCATCTATTCTTAATGCCACCAGCATTGCAATATACCAAAAGCTAATTAGAAACAGTGCTTTCCATCTAGGCTTTATATTTAGTCTATAAATAAAACATTACCTCTCCAGATTCATTTTAATAGCTCACAGATATAAGTAAAAAGGATATCATGACCTGGACACTCCCACAATTATAGCTCCAAAGTGATGAATTGTTTCAAAGTGATTTATCACAGATAATTTTAGAAAAGTTAGTGTTTGGATAGGAAAATAGATACAAGAATGGGAGAAACCCAAGTGAGAGTCTACACCATGAAAAATTCTTCCTTGTGTTAATTTTGGCTCAGTTCTATGTAGAGATTCTAAGGGTGGCATAAATCCCAAGCTCTTCAAGACCTCCAAATTTTACTCAGTGTTAGGTCTATGAACTGTGGACCCATGCTGTTAGAATAGCAGGTGCAAAGGGTCTCACAAAACATCACTTGGATGACAGCATAGATGATAATAGATCTTAGAGCCTCTAAATAGACCATATACAGATCTAGTACAGAGATATTGCACTTCACAGACTCCCTACTGCGTGGCATGTGTGTATGTGTGTGTTTCTTCTATCAAGGCTTGCTTCTATTGCCCATCCCTCATCTGCTTCCAATTTTACAGAAATACCTCCTTCAACAATGTACCATGCTGTTAAGTCTTTCTTGCCATCATGCATGTTATTCTCTTTCAAGACTGCACTACTACTTGTGACTTTTTTTTTTTTTTTACTAATTATCAACATCCTCCTCCTTGAAACCTACCTCACACTTTACTTTCTGTGTGAGGTCTTCCCAAACTGAACCAAAGAAATATGGTGACATTTCATTACAAAATGATAAAAAAAAAAACACTTTAGTCTTTAGTATCAATGATTTCCAGGGACTATAAACTTTTATCTGTATCACTGCTTACTTGGTTGTGATGTCTAGATTATTCTGGAAAATCTAAAACCTTCACACTTTGTCACCTTATTGATTTCAGTGGATGTTGCTGAATGTCAACTAAATGTATATTTGAAAATAGTTGGATGTAGGACAGACATTTTCTTTTTCTTTTATCTTAGAGCCCTGTTGAGGTAATTAAATCTAAACTCCTAAAAATGTAGGAAGTTCTATACATTTGAAAATACCAGTATTTTAATAAAATATCCCATGTTAGCTTATTGGCAGTCATCATGGTCTATACTATACTGAGGAGTCATTAGAGAATACCAACACATAAAATATTAATATTAGGTTCAAAGCTGGCATTAGCTACCAGGGGACAGCTCAGAGGCACTCTACTCAAATATACGTTTCCCCCTTGATTTATGTCCAAAAATGGATTTCTTCCTGTTAAGTCTTCTTTTGTAATCCTGCCATGCATTGGTAATTCATGCAACCAAATTTAACAATGTAGTTCATAGATTTCACAAGGTCCAATGCAAAGAAGAAACAAAAAATATGCATAACTACCACAGGACTTTGCCATCACCAGAGGACCAAAGTCTATGTAATTTGGACAAGGTACATAGGTCTGTTGTAAAAGGAACACTCATAGGCATTCTGAGAGACTTAAAAAATAAAGCATACAAAAGTGACAGCTATGCTAATTTATCCATCAACAGTGCAGCCAGCACCACTGGCCAGACAGTGATCTGCTTATTGACTTGTCCTAGAAGACAGTATCTTCTGTAGTCTTGACCCAACTTTCTCACACTGACTAGAATCTGTACCATCTCTTCTCTTTCTTACCACAGCTGGAAATTGGCTAGAGTTTGGAAGGGACACAAGAGAGCCTATGCTTGCTTCTTTTTTTTTTCTCTGTCCCATCTGTTCATAGGATGGATTATATTTGCCTCTAGTTAAAAGCAGATTGTCTTGGCCCAAGGTCAGAGGAAAAGTTTCAGCATTCTGTCTGACTACTAAAAACTCCTTTCATATCACTGCAAGACACAAATGCAACACCTGCAATGAGAACCTGGCTCTCTCTCCTGGTTATCTTGCTCTTGTTCAGTAACTCTCTACCAGAAATTTGAAGATGTGCCTCCTTTTTGCACATGTTGTCCTCTTGTAACTTTGCCCTATCAAGCTTTCTGTTAATTAATATCTTCTTAAAACAAACAAAAGAAGAGAAAAAGGATGGGAAAAAGAAAAAGAAGAGGAAGAAGAAAAGAAGGAAGAAAAGGAAGAGGAAGAAAAAGTCACTATAACTGCCACTCTCTGTAGTCACCCTTGATTTACTTTAAATAATTTCTTTTTTCTTGTGCTCAGAACTTACAGAGCTGTGGTCCCAATGTATGCCATGGACAGTAACAGAAGCTATACCTGTCTTTTGCCAGATTACTTGGCATCATCTTCAAAGGAAGATTTTGAATAAAGCAATGCTTTTATTTTGTTTATGGGGAGATCAGGATCAGAGAAAGAAATAATACCGTGAAAGTGAAAATTAAAATCTTTCCCAGTTCCTGAGTGGTCACTTTAGACAAGATCTAAAGATATATTTTGCACATTCAATCTTCAGAGGTTCTGTTGACAACGAGTGATGTATGTGCGTGTCTCAGAGCACACGTTTACTTGTAAAAGATTCATGAAAATGGAAAAGTCCGTTAGTTAGAACCTGCCAATGGTAGAGCAGTGTGCCTTTGGAAAACTACATGAAAATATAAGTATAAATTGTTAAGGGCCTTTAAAAGGAGAAAGGTAGTTGAGTATCAAATGCTAGATGGAAACACTGAGCCTCTCTTTCTTCACCTTTATTTCCAGGTGAATTAACCACAAGGTCTCTTAAAATCTTGAAAAGGAGAGTCAATGTATGCATCGTCTTAATGAATTTTAAATTTCTTAGCCAGCCAGCTTCAGCGATTCTCTCCAAGCTCCTTCAGTATTTGCTATAGCACTACAGCGTCCTTGTCATAGCTACTCCTTTCTTTGCCTAAAATGCCACTTGTCCCCACAAGCCCTTTGCAAATCCAATGAATGCTGTTGCCCTTCCCCTACCAATCCAATGGCGAGTTTGTCCTGTGTCTGCTTTTTACTCTTTATTTTCATTTCATAGGATGCCCAGACACATCAAGTCTGAATCTGTTTCTGTATCTACATGTATAGCTATATATAATGTGTCAGTATTCAGTCTCAGTTGATGTGTTATTTTTATATTTCCATTGGGAAATCCCAGTGTTGTTTACCTTCTCATTTAGATGCTCACATATTTAAAACCTTGCTCTCCATATTTTCTACAGGGATTAGCAAAAGCCTCTTTTCTGTTGAATTTTTTTGTGTGTTTTATATATAGAAGTGTTTTTCATTTGTCTATGGAAAAAAGAACAAAGTTGGGAGGCTCTGAGGAGATGGCTCTGTTGGTAAAGTACCTGCCATGACTGCACGAGGACCTGATTTGAACCCCAGAATGCATGTAAAAAAAAATGCCAGGCATGGTATCACAATCTTGTAGTCTTAGCGCTAAGAGATAGAGATAGGTATAGCTCCAGGTATTGCTGGCCCGTCAGCCCGACTGAATCAGGAAATCCCAGAGCCCAGGAACAGGCTCCATCTCTTAAAAAACTCCCAGGAGTAGATTATCTGAGAATAACACTAAATGTTGGCCTCTGACTTCCACATCCACATATATAAATATTGCAAACACACTCGAACACACATACACCCAGTGGGGGGTATCTGCTGTGACAGTATAAATGAACATGGAGAACAAGTGAAATTAGGTAAATCTGATAGTCACAGTTTCACTCATATGTGAAGCCTAAACCTTTGATCATATACAAGTATTGACCATAAGTGTAGTTATCAGGGGCTAATACAGTTGCATGTGCTATAGTTGGACAGGTTGAGTCGAAGGCTACAAAATTACAAAAGTATAGGAGAATCTGTTGTACAACTTAGTGACTATAGTTAACAATTCATTGAAGGTGTTTGTTTTTTATTCTGTTTTAGGTTAGCAAAAAACTAATGGGTTTTATTATATCATCATCAGACATATTATTTTATGCTTTGTTTCTACTCATTGGTTTCCCCACATCTATTCCCCTCCCATGCGGATTTTTGTTTTTAATGTGACATAAGCCAGGATCATCTCTAAAGGCATTGAAGCAATTGACAAAATGTTTCTGTCAGATTGCCTGAATCTGTGATGCCTTTTCTTTACAAATGTTTAGTATTGGAAGGCCCAACCTACTGTGGGTGATGTCATTCTTGGGCTGGTGGACCCAGGATGTTAAAGAAAGCAATCTGAGCAAGCCATAAATAGCAATGCAGTAATGCATATTCTTTAATGTTGGGAAATATTATTTTTAGGTGTGTGACTTTAGTTTATGCTGCATTTGTTTAACTCTGTGAAGCTATGTTACTGTACCTGTCTAAAATATTTGGTGATCCTAATAAAGAGATAAATGGCCAATAGCAAGGCAGGATCAAGCACAGGCAGGGCTAGCAGGCAGAGAATGTAATAGAAGGAGAACCAAGAACAAAGGGAAAGAGGAGCAAGACAACAAGTTAAAGAAGACATCAGAGGGCAGCTAGTCATGGAGTAAGAAGGAAAGAAAGCTATACATAAAGGTAAATTCCCAGAGGCAAAAGGTAGTTGGGATAATTTAAGAAAAACTGGCACGAAACAAGCTAAGCTAAGGCCAAATATTCATAACTAAAAGTAAGCCTATGTGTGATTTTTATTTGAGAGTTGAGTGGTGAGTCCCACAAAAAGCCAAAAAAGTAAAACACCGCACAACACCTTACTGGTCTTTGCTTCAGTTTTTGCTTCCAGATTCCTGTCCTGCCTTGAGTTCCTCCTTGATTTCTTTTCTTCATGGGCTATAAAAGTTGTAAGATAAATAAAACCCCCAACACAAGTCACTTTAGGTCAAGGTGCTCATCACTGAAAAAGAAAGTAAGGAGAACTTTCTTCTTTGTCCAAACATACACACATACACACAAACACACATACACACACAGATATACACACACATACACCTTCCCTGTCTAAAATAAATATTCCATCTTAGTTTTCTTAATGATAATCATCATGAATAGTATGAGATAGACTCTCAAATCAGTTTTAATTTGTAGTTAGCTGATAATTAAGGATATTGAGCATGTTGTCAGGTATTTATTGGCAATTGTGATTTCTTCTCTTGAAAACTGTCTACTCAATTCCTTATCCCATTTACTGATTGGATGACTTCAGCTTTTGTGTGCTTGTATTCAACTTTTGCATATATATATATATGTATATATATATATATGTATCCCAATCTAGTGTGCTGTTGAAGACTATTTCCTATTATGTAGGAGGTATCTATACATGGAACATCTGAAGTCTAGTTCTGGAGTTCATAGCTAACATTTGCTCAGCACTACTGTATAAAGCATTCTATGGATTTCTTGACTAAACCTAGAAACTTAATTATCTAATTAGCTACTTAATTTTAATGATTCCATATTACTAGTATGAAGAATTTTATTCACTTCCTGTCTATATTCTTTTAGTCACTGTTTCCAGCTTTTCTCACTCCATCCTTTCAGCCTGCATTACCTTGTGAGTTTTGTGCCAATGATACTTTTGTCAATACTTTATTGTTATAAACCATTAATTTAAAAAAACTTACCAAAAAATAAGACTCCTTAGCCTGACGTGCATATTCTCCATCATATTATTGATCTCAACTTTCCTTTCTAAATATCTGTGAGCTGTATTCCTTCTCCATTCTATATATATCACTTGGTTTTGTCCTAAACAAACTCTCATTCTCCTCTGTCTTGGCCCAAGTACATTGAGTAGACAATTCTTAGCTCTCACCTCACCTTCTCCAGAATTCCAAGCTCTCAGTCAGTCTTCATGATGTCACTTCCTTAGTTTATATTTTCTGTATGGAAAGGAGGCACTAAATGAAATAGGAATTAGTGCCAAATGAATGTTCTTGGAACAACAATCATTACTGAAAATATGATGGGAGTTTTTGAATATCTACCTTATAATAGTTTAATATAAAGTGTGAATTTTTTGTTTGTTGTTCATTTTTACCTTTTAAAATCAGAAATGAAGTTCAGGAAAATTAGTCTGTAATTTATTGGTCTAATATTTATTAGAGAGAGAAAGATGTGTGTTCATACATGTGTGTGCGTGTGTGTGTGTGTGTGTGTGTGTGAGAGAGAGAGAGAGAGAGAGAGAGAGAGAGAGAGAGAGAGAGAGAGAGAGTATATAAGATTTCCATATGGATTTCTCAAACATCCTTGGTGTTCATTATCTTGCCTCGCATAACCTTCCTTCCCTTTCTCTTATGAAGCACAGTTCATAAGCTTAACCTCTCAACCACAATATCTACTGTTTTGTAGGTGCTTACATTTCACTACAAGCTAAGGGTTTTTTTTTTTAAAAAAACGTATAAATGAGTTATAATTCCAACTCCACTGGTTTCAATATTATGTGATTTTTGGCTCTTTGGCAAAGTATGTTTTCTCATCTATAAAATGAGGCAGATGATAGCAAAATCCTTCACAATTCCATGTGAATTCAATAGGATAATACATGCAAGGCCACAAGCACAGTCCCTGTCAATGGTAGCTATTTGTAGTAGTAGTTTAATTAATCTCAACAATAGTAATAAAATTCATAGACTAATTTTATACATTCAAGTTACATACATTTAGAAAAGCACAGAAACTAATCTTTTTGTTTATTTTTACATAGAAACATTACAGTTTTTTGTTTGTTTTCTTGCTTGTTTTGCTCTGTTTTGATATTTTAAAAAATTTCTTTTGGGGGGGCACAGCAGAGGTGAGGGAAAAACATGGGAGGACTTCAGAGGTGAGGGAAAAACATGGGAGGACTTGGGATTAAGTGGAATTAGGATGAATGATGTGAAATTCTTAAAGAATCAGTAAAGAAAAAACATTAATTTGCTTTTAATCCCAGCACTTGGGAGGCAGAGGCAGGTAGATCTGGTGAGTTTGAGGATAGTCAGGTATTCAGAGTGAGTTCTATGACAGCCAGAACTGTTTCATAGAGAAACCCTGTCTTGAAAAAAACCAATAAACTAATAGTTAAGCAAGCACATAAGCAATAAATAAATAGATGAATAAACAAATTGAAAATTTTACAGTATTAGAATAAACTGGACCCAAGACAACCATTGACTTTAAAAATACTTGCTCCACCTGGTTCCCCAAATGAAACCACACATTTTCTTTATTAAAAAATAGACAGTTACCATATTTAGGGTATCATAAATCATAGGGGAAATTACGATTGCTATTGAATATTATGAGAGACATAGCCTGAAACTTTTTAGAGTCCTTAAGATTGCAGAAGTAGGCAGAGAATAGGAACATTCCTGCCGAGCTGGATAGCCTAAAGTTCCCAACGTAACCACTTCCTTTGATTATAGATTCAATTTGGGCCTGCTGAAGTTACATTTACTATATTTCTTGAACTTCAATGAGTGTTCCCAAGTAGCAGTAATGATAAAAAATAAATTCATGAAAGGCAAGGCCCTCCCCCTGAATCAGTTCATCTACACCTTACTCCTTGTTTGTATTGAGTTGCTTCATAGAGGAATTAACCCTTTGAAACTTGAAGAAAATTAAAAGGAATCCTGACAACTTTTTCATGTGAAGATTGTTGAAACAGAATACATAAAGTTGGAAAATATCTTGACTAAATATGTACTGCTCATTTCAATTTTAGGCTCTTTGGAAAGTTATATAAACAGGCTATTTCCCAACCCTTTCTGCCTTCTTAGCTTTGTCTTTTCATTATTTCTTCTTGACTTTTCTGTGGCAATAAAAGAGCTGGATTCTGACTTATACATGCCCTGCTTGTTTTAAAATCACCTCAATAATTCATTTCACACATTCTAGCAGGTGGTGTTTTGACATATGCCTTTTGGAAATAAACATTAGAAAATGGAGGGTAGAGCTTAGTCCTGGGTGTTTATTCTGGACTTCATTAGATTAGGAAAATTTAATCACTCCCTAAATATTGCGAAAGAATTATACCTTACGTGGCTCAGAACCACTTGTGTTTTGTGTGTGGGTGGACAGGTGGGGATATGTAAGAAAAGGAGAAAAAAAGTTACAACACACCCCCCTCAGTTACCTTTTCCTGCTGAGGAGTTTGAGATTGTTCACCATCTGTCTGACATCAATATTGAGTATAATCCAACTGCTGCGTTAACTTTGCCACTCTTTGTAGATCACCTCACTCTGCTGTATGTTAATGAACCTAAAATACATGTTTGAGAACGCAGTATTACCAACCTCATTCAGCATCAGGCTCACCAGTGGGTTTAAGGCAAACAGACGCCGCAACACTGCTTTTAAACATTCTGTGTCAGAGCCTAGACAACAATGAGAACCCTAAGAGACATGCATGGATGTAATCTACATGGGAAATAGAAAAAGACAAGATCTGCTGATTAAATTGGAACCATAGGGACCATGGGTGAGGGTTGAAGGGGAAGGGAGAGAAAGGGAGGGGAGCAGAGAATAATATATTGAGAGTATAGCTCAATAAAATCAATAAAAAAGAACGTTCTGTGTCAGAACCTAGACAACAATGAGGACCATAAGAGAGACATACATAGATGTAATCTACATGGGAAACAGAACAAGACAAGATCTCCTGAGTAAATTGAGAGTGTGGGAACCATGGGAGAAGATTGAAAGTGAGGGGAGAGTCAGGGAAAGGAGCAAAGCAAAATGTATAGCTCAATAAAATCAATAAAAAAAACATTCTGTGTCAGTTGGGTTGTGCAGGAGCAATTGGTCTCTATGTTTGTGGTATGCCTTTTGAGTGTTTTAGGTGATTCTACTTTACAAAGGAATTGAGCTGGTATGTCTATAAAACAAGGAATTATAGATTAATGGAGATGAATGTAAGAGTGTTTCTCGGAATAATGGCAATAATGTGAGAGGTAACTGCATCCTGAGTTGATGTGTGAGGCAGAAAAATAGGAAGTAGCTTCAAATACTCTGCAGGATACGTCTGTGATCTTTTCATTCAACAGACTATTAGGCATGCTACTGTAAGTGGATGAAGATGGCAGATTAGTGCACATTGTGGAGCAGATATCAGCTAAGTGATTTTGTTGCTTGATTAATGAGTTTCTTCCTGAGCATGTGAAATATGTATGTACCTTATTTAGTTTAGCAAAATCACTTTACTTGGTTTTGTGCGAGGTTAACAGGTCTAGAGCTCATCTGGAGAAGAGTGCTAGTTAGAATACTGCTGTTGGCTACCAATAGAGTAATGATCCAACCATGGCATCTAATCAATGTGTGAAAAATGGGTAATTCTCACTAATACCCTGCTAATGTCTTCATAATGATCTGTCAAAGTACTAGAGCTAATTACTGTCATGGCTGTTTGGCTCAAGTTCACTGGATAATGCTGGTATTGGTGAATGAGAACATGCTTTGTCCTTTTGATACTGCTGGTTTTCTTTTTCTTTTTTTTTTTTTTAACCCCACACTGGGCACCAGGCATGCCACTTGTGCACTCTTTAGTATGTACTTACACACTTCTTTTCTCTTTCACTTCTGGTTTTACAAGCTCGTGCTATGTCTTTCTTCTCAGTCTTAGGCTTTGTTTCATTTCAAAGAAAACCTTGAGAGCTCTACATGGGAACATACCCCAGTTCTGATATAACAAATCAGTCCCCATGTGTCTGTTTTCTTGAAGGAATAAAGGACCTGGATAAGTTACAATATATTCTGTGATTGAAAATAATGGAGTTCTGTGTTGTTGCTGGTTTTTTTGTTTTGTATGTTTTTTGTTTTTGTTTTTGCATGTCTGCTCTATGTTTCAGTCTCAAATACCATTTTATCTTTACTACTGAGACATCTTTTTATATATACATGGAGCATACAACAAGAGGAACTTACAACCTTTTTAATGACAACAGCAGCTTAGACTTGGGAACAGAAGACAGTCCTAAGAGTTCTTAGATACTAACTTAAACATTCATGTAGAAAACAACACAACCACCTCCAAACATTTTCTCAATGTGGCTATTCTTGAAGACGATTTCTTCTTTACATCACTTAACAAATTATCATTGTAGTGTTTGAGATAAATATGCCACCTAACAAGGAGATAATAACTCTTTTTAAAATCACAGCTTGTAGCATCACTATGAGAAAGCCTGGGCAATAATAGTGATGCCTCCAGTGTGGATGGGAAGCAAAGAGAAACTAATGTCTAGGCAGAGGAGATTTCCAGGCTCAATACCTTTTTAATATGATCCTTCCATTAAGATTGTTCTTCTGTCTGTGTTTTTCATTTAAAGCAAATGTTGCTCATCATCAGTTTACTAAATCCAAATCAAACCCAAATCATTCATTCAGATTTGATGAAAACAAAGGAGAGCAACAAAGACTGAATAAATTACCTCTTTTTTAAAATTGTTCCTAGGTAGAATTTTTGAGACCACTTATAAACTATCATATCATCAGCAAATAATGAGAGTTTGACTTCCTCTTTTACGGTTTGTACCCACCCCCTTGATCTCCTTTTGTTGTCGTATTGCTCTAGCTAGAATCTCTAGTAAATCTTAAATAGCTACGGAGGGAGTGGACAACCTTGTCTTGTTCCTGACTTCAGTGGGATTGCTTTGCATTTCTCCTCACTTGTTTGATGTTGGCTGTTGACTTGCTGTATATTGCCTTTATTATGTTTAGATATGTTCCTTGTATCCCTTCTCTGAGACCTTTATCATAAAGGAATGTTGTATTTTGTCAAAGGCTTTCTCAGCATCTAATGAGATGACCACGTGGGGTTTTTTTCTTAAGTTTCTTTATATGTTAGATTACTTTGACAGATTTTCATATGTTAAACCATCCCTGCATCTCTGGGATGAAGCTGCCTTGATCACAGTGGGTTTTTCTGATGTGTTCTTGAGTTCAGTTTGCCAGTATTTTATTGAATATTTTTTCATCAATGTTCATCAGTGAGATTGGTCTGTAATTCTTTTTCTTAGTAATGTCTTTCTGTGGTTTGGGTATCAGAGTAATTGTAGCTTTATAAAAAGAATTTGGCAATGTTTCTTCTGTTGTTATTGTGTGGAAAAATTTGAGAAGTATTAGATCTTCTTTGAAAATCTTATAGAATTCTGTGCGAAAACCATCTGGTCCTAGGCTTTTTTTTGGGGGGGGGGGTTGAAAGACTTGATAACTGATTCTATTTCTTTAGCAGTTATAGGTCTATTTAATTTGATTATCTGGTATTGATTTAATGTTGATAAGTGATATTTATCCAGAAAATTGTTCATTTCCTTAAAGCTGTCCAATTTTGTGGAGTACAGGTTTTTGAAGTTTCGATGGTTCTCTGAATTTCCTCCATGTCTGTTGTTATGTCCTCTTTTCATTTCTGATTTTGTTAATTTGGATATTCTCTCTGTGAATATTGGTTAGCTTGCTAAAGGTTTTTCTATTTTGTTGATTTTCTCAAAGAATCAACTCTTTGTCTCACTGATTCTTTGTATTGTTTTCTTCATTTCTATTTTGTTGATTTCAGCTCACAGTTTGATTATTTCCTGCTGTCTTGCTTTTCTGGATGAGTTTGCTTCTTTTTGTTCTAGAGTTTTCAGGTGTTCTGTTAACTCTCTAGTGAGGAATTTTTCCAGCTTCTTTATATAGGCGTTGAGTGCTATGAACTTTCCTCTTAACACTGCTTTCATTGTGTCACATAAATTTGAGTATGTTGTGTGGTCATATTCATTGAATTTTAGCAAGTCTTTGATCTATCCCTTTATTTCTTCCTTGATCCATTGGTGATTCACGTGAGTATTGTTTAATTTTCAAGTATTTGTGGGCTTTGTGGAATTAGTGTTGCTGTTAAATTCTAATTTTAAGTCTTAGTGATCCAATAACATACATGGCGTTTTTCCAAATATTTTGTATCCGTTGAGGCTTGCTTTGTTCCCTAGTATGTGGACAATTTTTGAGAAGGTTCCGTGAGGTGCCGAGAAGAAGGTATATTCTTTTATGTTTGGATGGAATGCTCTATAGATGTTTGGTAAGTCCATTTGAGTCATAACACCTGTTAGCTCTCTTATTTCTCTGTTAATTTCTGTCTGACAGACCTGTCCAGTGGTGAGACTGGGGTATTGAATTCTCCCACTATTAGTGTGTGTGGTTTAATGTGTGATTTAAGCTTTAGTAGTATGTATTTTACATGTGAGGCTGCCCTTGTATTTGGGACATAGATGTTAAGTATTGAGATTTCCTCTTGATGGATTTTCTCTAACTAATATGAAATGTCCTTCTTTGTTTCTTTTGGTTGATTATAGTTTGAAGTCTATTTTCTTAATATTAGGATAGCTACTCCAACTTAGGTCCATTTGATTGGAAAAATTTCCCACAACCCTTTACTCTAAGGCAGTGTCTGTCTTCAAGGTTAAAGTGTGTTTCTTGTATGCAGCAGAAGGATGGATTCTGTTTCTGTATCCAGTCTGTTAGCCTGTGTCTTTTTATAGATGAGTTGACTTCATTTACATTAAGGGATATAATGACCAGTGATTGCTAGATCCTGTTGTTTTAGTTTTTATTGTTAGTGATGTTATTGTGTGTGTTTTCCCCTTCTTTGGGGTTTGCTGCTGTGAGATCATCCATTGTCTGTGTTTTTTGTTAATGTGGTTAACTTCACTGGGATGGAATTTTCCTTCTAGAACTCTGTGTATGTGTGGGTTTGTTACTGAGTATTTGGTAAATCTGGTTCTGTCATGGGTATCTTGTTTTTTCTGTCTATGGTGATTGAAAGTTTTTCTGGGTATAATAGTCTGAGCTGGCATCTGTGGTTTCTTAGCATTTGCATAACATTTCACCAGGACCTCCTGGCTGTCATTGTTAATATTGAGAAGTCAGGTATAATTCTGATAGGTCTGCCTTTATATGTTACTTGACCGTTTCTTTTATAACTCTTAATATTCTTTCTTTATTCTGTATGTTTAGTGTTTTGATTACTATGTGGCAAGAGTACTTTTTTGATTCAGATTGTTCTTTTGTCCATAAGTTTCTTGTAACTTCATATGAATATCTTTCTTTAGGTTGGGGAACTTTTTTTCTGTTTTTTTGAATATATTTTCGTGCTTTTGAGTTGGACTTCTCCTTCCTCTATCCCTGTTATTCTTAACTTTGGACTTTTCACGGTTTTTCCATATTTCCTGGATATTTTGTGTTAAGCTTTTGTTAGATTTAATGTTTTTAAACCAATCAGTCTATTTTCTCTATTGTATCTGCAACGCTTGAGAGTCTCTCTTCCATATCTTGTATTCTGATGTTTTTGCTCGCATTTGTGGTTCCTGATTGTTTTCTCATATTTTCCATTTCCAGAATTCCTTCAATTTGTGTTTTCTTTATTGTCTCTATTTAGGTTTTTAAGTCTTGAATCATTTCTTTCATCTGTTTGATTGTTTTGGCTTGGTTTTCTCTAAGGGATATGTTGATTTCTTCCAACTTTTTGTTTGTCTTTTCCCCATTTTTTTGATGGGAGTTTTTCACTTCCTCTTTAAGGGCCTCAAACATTTTCCTAAAGTTATTTTTTAGCTTATTTTCTTCTGCTTTATTTATATTTGGGTGTTCAAGTCTTGCCGTTGTATAGTCACTGGTTTTCATTGGTGTTGTGTTTCTGTGTTCCTCTTTGTTGTGTTGTGTTTTTAACTTGTCTAGCCATCTTTTCCTCTGATTGGTGTTGTTGGGGCTGTGTCTCTGGTGATCACTCTTCCAGGTGCCAGTGGAAGAGGTTCAGAGGGTTGCTCCTTGGGGTACGGTCAGAGCCACGATTCCAGTCACCCTAGAGGTCACTAGGTGTTCCTGGAGGTCACTTGGCTTTCCTGGGGTGTGGGGGGGGTGTTGCTCTGCAGTCCCAGTGATCTTTCAGGTATGTGCCTATGGAGGTTGCTTGCTTGGGGATACTCCCACTGAGATCACTGCCTTGGGCCTGCTCCAGCAGAGGTTCCTGGCTCAGGCCTGCTTTGACGAAGGTCTCTGGCTCGGATCTGCTCTGGTGGAGGTTGTTAGCTCAGGCCTATTCCCTCAGAGGTCTCTGGCTTGGGCCTGCTTTCTCAGAAGTTATTCCCTTGTACCTGCTCTTGTGGACATCACTGCCTAAGCCTGCTCCTGTCTAGATTTCTTATTTAAAAAAAAATAAAACTTGTGCCTCTGTTCATATGAGGGGCATGCATAGTTCTGTAGTTCCCCTTATTTACCATTTCACTTTCTATAGTGTCAGTCACTAGTGGCCAACTTTAAGGCACTATCACCAGCTAAATAAGAGATACTGGACATTTCCAGGTTTTACTCTTCTCTTTTCTCCATATAAGTATATTCTGTGAGGATAGAGTTTTCCATGGTTTTAAAAATGTCTTTTTTAAGTTATGCTGATTCAAGGCATATTTTACCTCATGTCAGATATAGATGTATATTCTTCTCTGTGTCCACAGGAAAGCAAAGCATCATTTCTAGGTAGTTCAACTCCTATACCCATTCTGCATAAACCTTTCAATTTCAGAACAATATAAGTCAGATCATCTCCATGCTTAGGACTCTTCAGAGTTTTCTCATGGCTCTTAAAATTCTGACCTCTGCTTACAAATGATGTATATGACCTCATCTTTTTCTAATTTTTAAGAAAATGTAAGACACTTTATAAAAAAATATGTTCAATAGTAAAATTGCATGGCTAGTGGGAAATAATAGTGAATCAGAAAAATAAAGGATCAAATTGTTTAAAAGTTGATATTTTCTGTCTTAGTACATAGACATACCAGTAGGTAAGACAAGATATGTTGATGATAGACTTAAAAATAGCTGAGGAGTATATTTTACTTAAAACCTGCACAGAACTTATTTGCAATGAACTGATTTGAGAAGAAAATAAAAGTGTTAGAAAGATGAACTTGGCATTAAATGGTAGGAGATATAAATATTAATAGGGGCTAATAGACCCCCACAGGGTTATCTTGAAAATGTGTTCTTTTTCATTAACTTTCCTTAGGTTTTCTTTGGCATGAGTAAAAAATATCTAACCTAGAGATAACCAACTACTTAAAATAATACTCATGTTAAATGTAAAAATTAAACTGAGCAATAAATATCTAAAGACAGATTGGCTAATATGTAGAAATATTTTGGGGGTGAGCTAATACTAACTCTCATTTATTTCAGTGTTATGAGATTTTAGAGACAAATATCCACCCACCTATTATCCCAGGTGTAAAAGGATTAATTATTTGTCTATTTAGTTTGGCTTTTAGCTTTTAAAACATTTTGTCATGAATTAGTGGGGCATGAGAAGATGAAACACATTGTGATTATGAAAACAACCTCTTTCCACATATATTTTATACAAAATAAAAGATGGAAACTTTTATAATTGAGAAATAAGTAATTAGATTAAAAATAGCTTATTACAAGTGTTTAAAATTAATCCACCCAGTGGGAGTTTTAACTTATTTTGGTTGTAGTTCTCAGAATTCAAAGATTATCCCTTATAAGGAACTGAGAAGATACACAACATTTCTATACAGTACCTTTCCAACTTGCAAATAGATTGTATTCGGAACAATTTTTTGGCAGGTATTATTCTAACTAATTATTTTAAAGTTCTGAAGAGTCAATCATGTTATATTAGTAACAAAATTCCCTGAATATTAATGAACTTACTGCATTGTTGAAGTCAAATAAAATTATAAAAAGTTAATTATATACATAGTAAAAATATGCACAATAATTATTATCTTACAAAGAAAGTTGTCACAAATGATAAGCAGCTCGTACAAAAGTCTAAATCTGTGAAGTATTTTTATACAAAAGAGACTCTGGTACATAAAATTTGTTTTAGGATTTTAATCTTGAAAATGCTAACATGAATCCAATGACTAATGTAATAATCTAGAACATTCAAAGAACCTTATTGATTATATAATTTCATTTCAGCACTTAAATTCAGGATGTTTTTTAATGATGTTCAATTTAGATATGCAGTTATAAGAAATAAGATATAATCTATAGAACAATTTACATATACAGATGCAGAAATAAATATAATCTTTATAATTATATAATAAATTACATCATTGAAAGTTGATTTGTTTATCAATAACAAAAATAATTTTGTAAAAATATTAAAAGAAAACAATGACTGCAACATTGCATGCATAGTTTGGTATAAATATAGTATAAAGTTATACCAAAATTATTCACAGGTAAAAAATCTTAGAAATAAAGTAAACTTCTGTTATGATATTGCATTAGTCAGTAGAACTAAGAATATAATTTTCCTTTGCCATTTTCTATTTATTTCCTACATTTAGTAAAAAAAAATGTTTTCTTCAAAAACATTCTTAGCCTGCTTGGATGATACATGTTGATACTGTCATTGGGAGGCTGAGACAGGAGGATAACAAACTTGACAGCTGGTCTAGGCTACAGGAGAGTCACTATCTCATCAAATAAGCAAATAAAAATGAGTTTTAAATAATCTCTTAAGTATGATGACTTAGAAAAAAACACTATCTAATCAGTTATAACATAAACATTCATCATGGAACCAAGTGTAGACTACTCTTTCTATCTGGTGGTGGAAAGAGCATCACCTTTTTCTATAAGTAGTTTCATAACCATGATCATTATAGTAGGGATAATAGACAAAGAAAACAGAGTAGTTGGAACTTGAAAATCATAAAGTATATTTCAAAGCAATTTGCACATACATTTCCTCATTCCTAATAATGCCAGCTCTGTGAAGTCAATGTCATATGCAAGAAAGGCAGTCAACTTTGTTTTGAAGTTGGGATTAAAGGGACAATGTGGCAGTCAGGGGACATGTTGGAACTTGACTGAACTCTTGCTTGCCTACAAGGGAGTGCATCCATCACTCACATTCTCAAAACAACTGCAGGTAGAAATTTTCGCTTTCATGTATTCAGAGATTTCGGTTTGTTGTCTTCTAGTTTTTGATTGTAGACTCAGTTGAGAAGCCTATAGAAAATTTTGAAGAATCAGTGTATATAATAATAACACATAAAGATATGTAATTTTAAAAATGATGTTCTTGTTGATATCCAGTTATGCCAACACCATTTGTTGGATATGCTTTCTTTTTTTATTTTGTATTTTTAATTTCTTTGCAAAAATCAGGTGTTCATAGATGTATGGATTGATATCTGGGTCTTCAATTCAATTCCATTGGTCTTCATGTATGTTTTTATTCCAATACCAAGCTGTTTTCATTACTGTAGCTCTATAGTAGAATTTGTAGGCTGGGATTCTGATGCCTTCAAAAGTTTCTTTGTTGTACAGAATTTTTTGTTGTTGTTGTTGTTTTTGGTTTTTTTGCATTTCCATATGAAGTTAGTATTGTTCTTTTGATGTCTGTGAAGAATTTTGCTGGGATATTGACACTT
This sequence comes from Alexandromys fortis, assembly GCF_014885135.2. Classification (NCBI taxonomy): domain Eukaryota; kingdom Metazoa; phylum Chordata; class Mammalia; order Rodentia; family Cricetidae; genus Alexandromys; species Alexandromys fortis. The sequence continues at coordinate 27,521,539 of NW_026067944.1, forward strand.
TCTATTGTATTTTGTAAGTGAAATTCTGTGAAAATCAGGGATAATTGGGCAAGATGAACCAAAATTTTATAGCTAAGCTACAAATAACCAGACTGTTGTTTCACCTCTATGGTTAACATGAGGTCAAACACTTAACATTTTGTTCCTTCACTCATCCCTGGTCAATAATTTTAATGTTGGAACACTACTTCTCAAATTTATTGAAACGCATCGCAGTAGAGTGCGAGGTCATAATACACACACCATGCAAGTTCCTGACAGTTTTGAAACACAGTTTATGAGAACTGAGCATCCCATGCAAGCGTGTAAATATTCTCCTCAGAGGTGTATAAGCCTGGACAAAAGCAAGGCATGTTGTTCTCAGGGGGAAGAAAGAATGGAACTATAGATGGGTGAAAGGATTCTTCTGATATTTATCTGCATCCTCAGATTTTCAATGTGAGAGAAGATTGGGAAAGGCAGGAAAGCAGGGCTATTGGGGAAGAGAAAGAGATTGGGAGGAGGGAAAAGGAAGAAAAGTAACTGGGGAAATTATTCTCCAATTTATTTTGCACAATTAATACATGATTGTAAAAACTTCAACTTCTTGAGAGCATTATAATTGGATATAACCTTATTGAAAATGACTATAGAAATACTGATATCCTGAGAACTCCCTACTTGATGGGTTCCCCCTACTATTTCCTGTTGTCTCTGGCCTGGATGCTCTTTGTCTATGTTCACTGTTCTGTGCACTTGATTATCAAAGAGAGAAAACTTACAACTAAACCCAGATGTGTTGTTGTTGTTGCTGTTGCGAAATCACATCCTGTTATGTAGTCTCTCAATCCAACATCCAGTCAATACATCATCATCTCACACCTGTAGAGGGAAAACCCCAACAAAAAGTCCAAAGTGACTACAGAAATTTTCTTTTTGAGTCTGAGGTTGGGAAGCCCCCTTGCCTGATACAGCCCATTCTGGCATTCCAAGGAAGCTTCCTGCAACCACATCCTATCCTGCCAGTATGGTGACTGTTTTCTCAAATATATCTGAATTCTGTTTTCTTCAGCAAGCCCTTTGCTTTTTCCTGAATTCTAGCCAATCCCTATTTATAATAGAGATTTATTAACAAAGTCTCATTCATTCTTTCTGCATTTAAAAAGATCACATGACAACAGAGTTGTAGGTGGGTTACATTTATAAAGACATTATTGCTTGGAGTGGGCTTATTGAAGAGACTTGATAGCTTCTGTCCTTATTTTGGTAATTGTCTCTTACTGTATGTACCAGTGGAAGGTTATCTTCAGTCTGAACGCAGTGTATTTTAGCCCAGTTTTCCCCTTCTCTGCACAACTACGCAGGTTGTCTGTGGGCATCCCTCTGAGCCTTACCAATGTTCTTCTCACACACTTAATTAAACGAGAAATATTATTACAGCATTTTCAAAAACCGATCAGGCAGCTAACATTTTCCACCCACCGACATTTAGCAGAAGCAATTTTGTTCCCACTCACCCAACTGCCGCTCATCTCCTGAGGTTAAGAGAATGCTCATGTGTGCTTGCAGACCAGCACATTCAGAGACGGCACCTAGTCACAGCCATTAGACTTGAAAGGACTATGCTGGGGGACGATGATAAGAGAAGCTGTGAGTGTAATTACTCTTCCTAGTAGGCTGAAGATTTTAAGGAAAGTAAAAGGAAGGGAAAGAAAAAGGATGAACGGAAAGAAGAGGTGAAATATCCCACTGGGAGCTGAAGCAACCAAGGTGAAAAAGAAATACACTCAATGGGAGTTAGGGAAACAGGAATAAAAGTAATGGTGTGTGTGTGTGTGTGTGTGTGTGTGTGTGTGTGTGTGTGTGTGCTCCATGACTCTGATTCAATATAGTATAGTAATAGGGCTTTGAAGATGATCGTAATGCGATTTCTCTAAACTGAAGTCTTCATGTGCATAAACTAAACAAACACACCATCTTATATTTTACTGTCTTAGTCTGTAACTTTAATACTTCTAATGAAAGAATTTAATTATCTTAGCATTAATCTGATCAATTACTATTGAGTAGGATGTTCATCTATTCAGTCAAATGTAATATCCGCATTGAATGTTTTTAGGTGAAGCACAGATAAAACCGCTGTTGAGTTAAGACACTCTTGGCAAACCAAATAAATCCATTTCTCCCTACTCATAATAATTTTGCAAAGACTGAGCATTGCAGATGACTACAAAAGAGCTCAGGAAGGAGAGGTAGGAGGAACATGTGCACATGTGTGGCGGGGTCTGACCGTCTGACATTGATAAGGGGGTTTCAGGAAAGTGATGAAACCAATAGGTCTTATTTATTTATTTGAGAACTTGTACCTGAAAACACCCTTTAGATAGACCATAGTGTAGAAAGACAGCAGAGATATTGGATCTTAGGAACAGATACTTCCTCTACCACTTTGGCATTCCTAGTCCCTGGCCCAGCTGCTTTTCTAAACCAATAGGTGAGGAAAGGCCTTACTTTCCCATACTCTCTTCCTATCTCCTCTGGGTCCCCACCCCATGTCAGTTGTTCTTTGATTCTTTGAAGTATTCCCTATGTTGGTTGAGAAGTTTCATTGACTTAATTGTAAGCATGGGGATGATTGTGAGGAACAGTTCTATCCCTAGAGGCATAGACCGCTGGTCATTTAAAGGAAGTAAGTGTGACTAACCACTTTCAAGAAACTCCATCTATAGGTGAAAAACCAACAACTCATACTGATTCTTCCTGTCTATCATGTGTTGTCTTCAACGTCATGGGAACTTGCTGAGTTGTAGAAAGAGATGCTTTTGATGGAAGTAGAAGGTTGGCCTCAGGTAATCTAGCCTCTGCTTTCACCTCACTAGGAAAACAAACAGGAAGCGCTTACCTCAATACAAGTGCTCACTTTCCAGGATAACAAGAGTCAGCACCCAAGGTAGCTGCTTGCTGGCATAGCCTAGCAGAATTTGCACCTGGCCACCAGACGCCTGACGTGTGGTCTCCTTTCCTAGGATGACTGTCATGTACAGATAGGTCCTTTGTAGTACCATGTGAAGTGAGGCAAGTATACTATGCATGTTCACCATTTGAAAGTTTTCAAATCTTCATTCTGTCTGGACATTTTTCAAGAATGAATTGCACACAAAAGTCTGTCTTTTTTAGTACTTGCTAATTGATGAGAAAATAATCTATGTTAATTAATGGATCGCGTAGTTAAATAACATGTATTATACACATTGGAGTGGGCAGGCAGTTCTGTGGTAAAGTACTAGTATGAACAAGGCCTAGGGTTCTATATACAGTCATGTAAATGTGTTTTTATATAGTACAGATTTATCTCAGTCTATAAGGAAACCATCCCCAAATTAATATCTGTTATAGTTTCTGTTCTCAGTGCATTTAATATGTATTTTTCAATATGATGTTTATAGAAATAACATTTAGAAAGCCAAAAATAAATCAGGCTTCCTTTCAGGGAAAGCATATTTTCCCTTCTTTATTTTAGAATGATAAAAATACCCAAGAAATTTTATATGTGGCAAAGACATAAAATTCCCATAGCCTGATCTTTAAACACAATCAAATATCTATATAAAAATAATTTTATTTACATCAAATATTGATCCTCAAATACTTTTTAATGACGAAGAATATTGACTAAATATGTTATTCACATCTGTGTTTACTTTCTCCACTGCTCTTTTCATGTATATACATCGCTACTTTTAAAGTTTCATTAAAATCATCAATGCCTGACATTAATATATCTTACCCCTTCACAAAGACTTTACTTAGACAACATTTTTGTATAGAAAAAACTTACTCTGTAGGCCAAGCCAACCACAAACTCAGAGATCGGCTTGCCTCCCGAGGGCGGGGATTAGAGTCATGTCCCCCCACCTGACTTTCTGGTGCTCTCTATGAAAAACAAAGATATAAATTCTTTATTAATTATGAATTCAATGTTTAATGATTATTTACTAATATTAGTTTTCTATCAGAATGAGGTAACTGAAGTCAGTCTTGTAAACTTTCCCTAAACTCTAAGCAACATCTGCAGCAGTCTTGACAAGGTAAGCCTTTTGAACTGCTTACCAGCTCATCATTCTGAGGTGAGGTTAGTACATGCATGGCTTGGGATTAGCCTTCTTTAGTTATTTTTGCACATGCATGTTCTATTTGTTGTCAGTGTTTGGACCTATTGCCTTCAAATGCCAATTTTCTGTTTTGTTCAAGAACAGAATGATTGAATGAAGTCTTCAATAATTTTACAAAAAATTGATAAGTGTCAAAGAAAATTTAGGACTTTACTTTACAGGGCATGGGTCAGAAATAATTATTACCCCGTAACTGCAACCATGGTTTTTATTTAATTCCATAGAGATTAATAATGTAAACTATTTTTCTCTTATTGTGGAATTATATCCCCCCACATGATTCTAAAGTGTATTTGTGGACAGTCACATTTGTTGATCTTAAGCATCAATTTGGTAAATGTGCTGTAAAATAAAATGACCTTTTGGGGTTTAAATAACACATTTATTGATTTATTTGTTTGGATACACGTGTGTGTTTGCTTCTGTGTGCACGCGTCTCTCTCTCTCTCTCTCTCTCTCTCTCTCTCTCTCTCTCTCTCTCTCTCTCTCTCTCTCTCTCATGTGTGTATGTGTCTATTCATTTCAAAGTGCATGTGTGGAGGTCAGCCAACAAGCTAGAGTAGATTCTTACATCCCGCCAGGGAGATTCTTGGAGCTGATGCAGATCATCAGACTCAGTGGCAAGCACCCTTATTCACTGAGCAATCATGTCAGCCCTCAGGTTTTGCTGGATCTAATATTGGTTTCTCATGGAAAAAATTTAAATGAGAAAATTTATATGTTAGTAATTTCTAATTACTAGAAATGCTTATATTTTTCAAAACGAATTATCTTAAATGAGCAAACTATATAAATCTGCCTGCTAGCTTTTCCTTACTGAAGATATTACTCAAATCTAAAGTTTCAAATTGTTTATGCACATAAAAATAACAGTTATATATGTGGAAGACTTAATTTATGTAGTTCATTTCATTTTATAGATTCAATACCTAATAGAATCAGATGCTTAATTGAATTATTAACAAAGGCAATTGTTTTATTATATAATAAACAAACATTGTCAGTGTTTCATACTAAAGAATTAGTCATTCATATTGACATGATTGTTATCTATGCAGAATTCCCTCTTTCTCTGGGTAATATAATGAAAAGCATCCACAGACAGACAGACAAGCACACACATACAAAAACACCTTTTCCTGCCTCCAGAAACTAATAATTTCTTCCACATTTATTTCTGGAATTAGTGTACTGTTGAGGGTGATATACCCAGCATCTAGTTTAATTCTATTGGTATGTTTGAAACCATATGCGGAAGGGCCTAAGCATCTAGTTCCATCTATAGATTACTTTCCTAGCATACACAAAGTCCTGACTTCCATCCCAAGCACCACATAAACAGGGGTGGTGGCACATAATCTCAGCACAGTTAGAAGCAGTAGAGTCATAAGTTGAATGTCCTCCATTTAAGCATAGAATCCTAGCACATCTGGGGTACATGAGGCCTTAAATCAAAATTCAAAACAAATCAAAACAAGCAACCAGACAAAATTAACAAAAACAAAAAATGGAAGACCTTGAAGAGCTGGAAAGTATATAGACTAGATATTTTGCGGTGGCATCCAATTAAAATACACTGAATTGACAAGCAGTATCCAAGCCAGTTTTAAACTCAAAGGGTATCTTCAGAGTCCCTCTGAGCTCTAAAAGTTTATGATTTTGAAAATTTTATGATCCTAAGAACAAGGAAATATTAAATCCCCCTCATTGCCAAAGGGAAACCACTGGAGTTATGATTCTGCACAGGGAGCAAACAACAGTTTTCAGTAATTGCCGGGCTTGGCTCACACAGTGCTGGAGACAGCCAAGGTTGGAATGGCTTGGCTTGGTTATCAGCTTTTCTAAGAAGGCGGTTATGCGTGGGAGCACAGGCAGAGAGGCAGGAGGAATCAACAAGATCTGGCATCTGTGTGGAAGTGTCTGATGACTTTGGAAATGCCTGCTTTGGACTTTAATCCAGTGCCGATACATCTGGAAAAGAATCAGGGTGTATGCCTGGGGCATGAAAGGAGCAGTGCAATCAAGATTCAGAGGAAAGGCAGGACAACTACTCCAGTTACCTCCAGCTCCCCAACTACTTCCTGGTTGAGTCTAAAGAAAAACTTCAACAATAAATGGTCCAAACTCCAGTGGTGTAGAGTGTTGTGAATGTTCGTCTAAATCCTTGCATTCTTTTTCGGAACATGACATAGAATAAAAGTCTTAAAAGAATTAATGAGTGTGCAGTGGAGAAATCTTAGAAGTCTTACTATGTTGGGGAGCACTCCCTTAACTGAATACTAATGCACAATTTTGTGTGTGTATGAATAAACTAGTATGTGCACATTACAGAGGCAAAGCCTGTGGCCACTGTATAGTGGAATAGAAAATGATTACACGAGAGCTTACACAGTATCCCTGTATCCACCCTTACACACTTTGTCTCCTTTCCAAATCATCTCTATCTCTATACCCTGATTTCAATTTAATTTTTTTAAATTTATTTTTTATTGAAAATTTCCACCTCCTTTCCTCCTCCCACTTTCCTCCCCTCTCCCAACTCCCCCTCTTCCTCCCTCTCCAGTCCAAGGAGCAGTCAGGGTTCCCTACCCCATAGGAAGTCCAAGGTCCTCCCTGTTTCCCCCAGGTCCAGGAAGGTGAGCATCCAAACAAACTAGGCTCCCACAAAGACCGTCCATGCAGTACAATCAAAACCCAAAGCCATTGTTTTTGGCTTCCCCATCAGCCTCCACCATCAGCCTCGTTCAGAGAGTCCGGTTTGATCACATGCTCCATCAGTTCCAGTCCAACTGGCCTTGGTGATCTCTCATTAGATCAGTTCCGCCATCTCAGAGGGTGGACGCATCCCTCGCGGGCCTGACTTCCTTGCTCATGTTCTCCTTCCTTCTTCTCTTCATATGTATGAACCTTGGAAGCTCAGTCCAATGCTTCAATGTGGATCTCTGTCTCTATCTCCATCTATCGCCAGATGAAGGTTCTATGGTGATATGCAAGATATTTATCAGTGTGGCTACTGGATAAGGCCAGTTCAGGTACCCTCTCCTTTGCTGCCCAAGAACAAGCTGGGGGGCATCTTTTTGGACACCTGGAAACCCCTCCAGAGTCAAGACTCTTGCCAACATTAAATGGCTCAGCGGTTTAGAGCACTGTTCATTGCCCGATTGTCGTGAAATCCAGAGGTCCAGAGTTCGATTCCCACCAAACGCACGGTGGCTCATGGCCATCCGTCATGAGGTCTGGCGCCCTCTTGTGGCCTATGGGGAAAAAAGTCCTCTTCAATTTAATTTTAAAGATTTATTTATAACAATTCAATTAATGTGTTCTTTGCATGGAGATATCTGAAAGAATCTCTTAGGTGAGAAGACATGATCTATGTCTTCAAAGAGAGGAGAGTTCCGCTAAGAAATCCTACTTCTGCACATAAAGCAATTAAGCAATGATACCAAGGAAAGATGCTCAATTAAATATTGTCAAGTATCATAATTATATATTTCAAATGGTGACTCCTGTTCATAGAACTAGCCAGAGTTAATTGATCATTTTGAATAATTTACTGAAAGAGTAGATGAATATAATTTATCTTTGTCTGAATTTTATCAGTTAGGTCACTGAACCCTTTTCATCACTTAATAACATTCTGAGGCATGCAGCATTATTAACCCTCACTTCCTCTTGGTTGGCCTGCAGCTGTATCTGTCTTGGGATCCCTATATTTAAACTTAGGTATAATACCCTGATTAAGAAGAGGTAAAACTAGAGTTGATCAACACCGTCCTGAATTCATCTTGGAACACAAGAAGAAATAGAGAAGCGGAGGTGCACCGTGCAGCTAGATGACTCTAGCAAGAGGAAAACTATATTTGGGTTCTCAGCCTGACCGGTATAAAATTCCTTACCATGTAAAAAGAAGTCATTATCTCTGTTTACAGAGCTAATGATAAAGGGCAGAATCTAAAGCTCGGTGATTTGGGCTTCCTATATTGAGGCAATATAGTTTTATGCACAAATACCAAGAGATACTAAGAAAGTCACTGTTAGAGAATGCAGTTAAACAATCCATGCTTGTGATTAAACACGATAATTGATAAAGTTTATCATTCGTTGTAAGAAAAACTTAAAATGAATGCGTGTTTTAGAGATGAAAGATATCATTCCAAGTTAACTGAATGTTTTACTTCAAGGCACAGCCCTATCTCTGCAGCTATTGCTGAACAGCTAACAGAAGCTATTTCCATATTAGATCACTGAGCTTCAGAAAAGATTTACTTAATGATCCGTCATCAGGTTGAGTGCTGTCCCCAGCAGACACAGCTTTGAAGGCAGCTCTGCTTTTCCTCTTTTTCTATCTCTGCTTGCAACTCTTGTTTCCACTCTTCAGTTTCTCTGCACTTCTCTTCAGGTTGAGAGGGTTCTGGCTCATATATGCTCACTCAGGGTCTGTCCTACCTAATTTAACCCAGCTCTTTTATTGTAGGCACACACAAGGTCCCTTATCTCTGCTATCATAAACCAACCTAATGTTACCTGGATACTAACACGATGATGTGTGGATATTAGCAGCTCCCAATGTGTTGTCAATTTGCCATAATACTAGAATGTCATGGAAGTAAAGGTGTGTTCCTAAGGCAAGTAGAAATTTCAGTTCTGATATATAGTGTTGATATATGCTTCTTCTACTTACACAAATGAAAAAGAAAATAGCAAATCTTGTAACCATACTACAAAGCTGATAAAGAATCATGCCAAAGTGTCTGAAGGTTTCATTGAAATTCCGTTGGACATTCTGGGATCATTGAGATGGATGATGGTACAGTTTCCTCACTCTGTTACCCAACAGAGGATGATTTTCACGTATTTCTGCCCTTGTGCTATTTAAACAAAGGAGTCAGTTGGTGATAGCTTCCAGTAGACATTTTCTGAAGTTCCTGGATGATTTCAAGATCTTAAAAAGTATTCTCTCAAAGTCTGTGTGACCCACCGTAACCAGTTTATTGCCAGAGAACACAGACATCTTTTCCCTTTCAGTGACAATCCAGCTGAACACGTCTCAGCTCCAGGGACAATGGTTTTATTTATTTCATTAGCTTGCGATTGGCATTCATTTCATGGTTTTGGTAGCATATTTTTGTAATTCTTGGCAAGAGTCTGGCTAGTGCAGGCAGGTGAAGTATGGCCCTGTTTCCAAGAAAAAGAGCACAATTGCATATAATATAGCTAAGGTTGGAGTAATATGTATGGGATCCTGCTAATTCTGGAAAATTCTTCAGAATCCTTTTTCATAGCCTTGGCCAGCCTTGACCAGCCTTGCCTGTATTCCCTAAGCAGGTGCTGAAGCCATCTTTCCATTATTCAGGAACTGATGCGTCCTCATTCTGTTTCTTGTCTCTTCAGATGTCTGTCTTTTGATCATTTCTATGTTTAACTGTGTCTCCTTGGACAGGTGGTTTCTAGGAAGCAAACAAAGTTAAAATTCTAACAACTCACTGGTATTGAATGAGGGGAAAGGTGCACTGTTCTCTCTCCAGTGAGGACAAGCCACATTTTATCTCTATTCTTTCCCAATTCAGACCCCCAAGTTTCTCATTTGATACAAATTGTTACAACAATCCTTTAAACATTCTTTAGAGCAGTAAGAACAATTTTTCCCCCAAATTACTGGGGTTGTTCTCTGGATTAACTGTCTGATGTAGATTATTGTACCTTCAATCCCTAAACAATCTAAAATAATTCCATTTAATATATAGCAGCTTGGTTTATGCTTTTTTCTAGGTTTTTCATATCATATGAAATACAAAAACATGTGCTCATGGTCAGAAAAAAATATAAATATAGTTTACTTCTTCAGACTTATCAGGATAATAGTTCTCTCTCTCTCTCTCTCTCTCTCTCTCTCTCTCTCTCTCTCTCTCTCTCTCTCTCTCTGTGTGTGTGTGTGTGTGTGTGTGTGTGT
>NW_026067944.1:27532532-27537387 GCF_014885135.2 Alexandromys fortis
GGAAGGGGGAGGGAAAGGGGAGGCGGCGGTGGGGAAGAGACAGAAATCTGAATGAAAGAAAGAAAGAAAGAAAGAAAGAAAGAAAGAAAGAAAGAAAGAAAGAAAGAAAGAAAGAGAAAGAGAGAGAAAGAAAGAAAACTAAGGTATAGTGTGTTCTACAGGAAGGAAGCCGTATTACGCTGACCTATGGCAATCATTCTGATGCTGGCACATGCTTGTCATTAAGAAATACATAAGACTTTGAACATTGCCTATTTGTGTTTGTATATTTATATAGCCCAGCAATAGTATCCGGATTATTGGTTATTTTAAACCCATACATTTTTACGTGTTTAATATCTGTAGTTCTTTTAGTTTTCTCAGTGGTTCTATGCAGTTGTCATGTTTTCTAATCAGTCAGTGGGATACAGCAAAGAGAACAGAGGCAAAAGACATTTGAGTAACTTTTGAATAATTTTCCCCGAGTTATGTCTGCTAAGAGGCCAAGACAAGACCCAGACACCTAGCGACTCCTTTCTCAGACATTATAACTCCAGAGTAGGACTGACTTGTCAAAGGTAATATACATTTTGAAATATAATAGTTATTTATTGTTATTTAATTTAAAATAAACATTTTACAGTTTATACTGGCATGATCAATTCATAAAATTTTCTGTTCCCCTTTTCCATTTCTGGAAATATTAGATGCTTTTCTGCTCTTTTATTAAAACTTGCAGGAGTGATGAGTTAAAAAAAATAATTTCTTTTGAATCCAGTGTCTACTGTCATGCTTAGGGCTTCTGACTTCTGCATTTATATCACTTTCCCGGGAGAAAATAAACCTCTTACAATGCACCCCATAAAATGAAAATGCAGGCTAGCTTCTAGTCATTATACAACCACAAACTTTTGATTAATCTACAAGACCATAGAGATTAAAAATTGTGGTCTGGCATGGTGGTACATACCTGTAACATCACCATTTGGGAAGTCAAGGCAGAAAGGTCATGAATTGAAAGCCAGTCAGTCTGTGCTTCCTAGTGAAATCTTGTCTCAAAAAAAAAAAAATAAATAAAAATAAAAAAATAAATTTAAACTAAAACAATCAAACAACAAACAAAAATTAGGCAACTTTTTTCTTAAATAAAGACCCCAAATAATGAATTTCATCACAACATTTTCATGTGTGTTTTAAGTGATTTCTCTTCCCCCATTGCCCTCCCGACCCCCAACCTTCCTTCTGCTGATCCCCTTTCCTATTGGGTTAACCCCTATTCTACCTTCATGTCTTCTGTTACACTCTTCCCTCATTTAAAACCTCTTACCTCCCATTGTCCCTGTTCCATGATCACTTCTCTCTAGACAGACAAATACATAAAACTAAAGTATTTGTATCCCTGAATATAGGTTGATCCACTTAAAATAATAATTTTCAGTTCTATCGGTTTTTGTCCTTTATCTATTCATCTGTTAAAGTTAGTTCGTGAGTTCCTGCCTATTGAGGAAAGAGCAGCAGTAGACAAGTATCTCTGAGGCAGGAAATTGAAGTCCTTTGCAATCATTCTCAGGAATGATATATTTGATCCATATGAGTTATGGTTTTGTCTATTTGTTGATTGTTTTTGAGAAGCTTCCGCACGGATTTCCCCAGTGGTCATACCAGTTTACATTCCGCCAGTAGTGAATTAGAATTCCTATTTCTCCACATCATCACCATCATTATTGCCTTTTTTTTTGTATTAGTTACATGGAATAGGATAATTTAATCCTTGAATGCTAGTTGGTGTTTTATAGAGAAAAAGGTGAATTCATGGCAGTAAAATCATGTTGCTTCCAAGCTTGGTGGTGTACACCTTCAATACCAACACTTAGGAGGGAAAAACCATTGAATTTCTGTGTGTTCAAGGTCTGTCTGGTCTATTTAGAGAGTTTCAGGACAGCTAGGGCCACCCCATCTAGAAAAATAAAATAAATGAAGAATCATACTTTCAATAATACATGTGGTTCAGTGTTTGGTGTTAAGCTAAAAGATTTTGTAACAAACATGAGAGGCTTGCAAGAGTGAAATTCTAGCTCTTTATTCTAACATTAATCAAATTGTAGTAACACATGACAATTGCATGGAATTTTAACAAACAAATCAACATAGTAAACTCCAAGCTTTAAAAAAGTGACACAAATTTTATCTCTCGTAGAACTGTCAAAGCTATTCTCTAAAATGTTTTTTATTTCAACTTTAATTTTTAATTTTATATGCATGAGTATTTTGCCTCGATGTGTGTCTTTGCATCATGGGTGCCTGATGCAACAAAGGCCAGAAAAGGGCAAATCCACTGGAACTGGTAATTCAGGCAGTTGTGACCCACCATGTAGGAGCTAGGAGTTGAACCTGGGTCCCAAGTCAGAGTAGCCAGTGATCTCATAGCCCGTAAAATCAAAATATTTAAAATTGTTTAAAGGAAAAAAACAGACAGACCGACATGCATGCGCGTGAACACACACACACACACACACACACACACACACACAAACACACGATACTCTGAACCAGATGGTAAAAGGGGAAAACAACTTAAAGCATTCTTGATGCAAGTGGTAGCATTCTTCAGTCACTAGACATCAATTCTCAATTCTCTATGCACACATTAAGTTGCTGCCTGACCATGGTAAATGAGACTGAAATTAATTTGCCCATAAGTCTAAAGAGAACCCATATTTGTTTTCCAAAGCAATTACTTGACTGACCTACCAACTGTGGAAATTCTTCTTGGTGTTATATGTTAGGATAGGGAAGAAGAGCCAAATTCTCTGAAAATAAAAAAAAAAAAAGACTGACTTCATCACCAAGGCCCATTTCACAAAGACAGAATAGATTCAAAGACCATTATTGTTATATATGTGTTTTACTTTGTCTGTTACCAGCACATCTGAGTTCAGAATGTAGCCATAAGTATGTTATAATATGTGCATTTCTGAATTCCTCTATCAGTGCCCCACTCACCTCTGCTTTTGCAGAAATTGGTTTTAGTACGTCATCATTTCACCATGCTAAGGATTTCACTTGTTGTTTTTCAGAACATAATTAAATCACAAAAATTATGCTAAGAGTAGAGAATTGAGTTATATGATTTCCTCTTTCTCTTGTGTGTAAATGAACGTGTGGTTTTAAAGATGTTAAGTGAGGGACAAAGACTCAGCATATAAAGAGAATATGTGTAGAATCAAAACCGGCACACAGGAAACTGATATTGGAAAAGTGATGAGTCACTGGCTGAAGCAGAGTCATTCTTCCTTACCTCCAGGGGACTTTCACTTGGGATATAGGGTACCAAATGCTCACAGTTGCACAGCACTTGCAAAGTCAGTTGCTTCTGAGTTTTAAGAATTCAAGTAATGAAATTCACCAACAGTGGTACAATGAACTGTGGAAGAAGCTCTATGACAGATTTAGAGACTCCCGTCTTTAGAGGAAGAAGACAGAGCTCCAGCATAGAGGGAGTGGGTCCTTAGAGACAGGCTATTGTCCGACCACTCATCTGATAGCCTTTCATAGACCTTATGGCACTAACTGGGATGAGACATCAGGTGAGAGACGAACTTGTCAGCCCAATTGATCAGAACATAAGGTGTCCAAGTACTTCCTCTCAGTTTTGATGGAGGACTTTGACACAGCCTCCTGAATTGTAGCAACAAACATACCTGCCTTGTCATTTGCAAATCCAAAGATTAAGACAAAGTTCTTCAAAGGCTAAGTGTCATATATCAGTCACAAATGAGACAGAACAGGAGAAATAATGATAGGAATTAGTTTTCAAAGGACTCACAGATCCTCCAGTGAGCTGCTCTCAACTCTGGTAAAACTAGCCTTTAAGAAATCAATCTGATGTTTTCAACTTAAGGTAGTAAAACAAAACTTATTGGGCATGTGTATGTGTATAAAACTTAAAAATCTCATTAACAGACACATCTAGCAATGTAAAGGAACATCCATCTTCTTGACATGCTTATCTATGAAAATACGGTTATTTGCTATCAAAGGCAATTGTGGTTTTCATAATCTTTGATTGAGTAGGAAGAAACTAATCTTTCTAGGTTGTGTATCCATTTTAATAATTTATAGCTGGATCTTGTAGTTAGTCAAATCACTTCTGAAATTTTTTCTTCATCTCATTAAAAAATGCATTCTTTCTTTAATTGAGTGTTGACTCACCATGCTGCCTATTCTCCCGGTATGACATTCACAGCAAAGCTGCAATAGTGACAAGCAAACCACAGTTTTCTGCTTGCTTCTCTGTGTTAGGTTAAAGGGACCTGCAGAGAGAAGAAATGTGGAAAGAAAGAGAGGCCTGGTCTTTCCTGAGCCAGGGCAGGACCATGACAGCTAGGGGACATGCTGTCACCCAAGTGTGCAGATGGAAAAAAAAATACAACAACAACAAAAACAAACAAACAAGCAACAAAACAAAACAAAAAAAAAAAAACCCTACAAAGTAAGATTGGATGGGGCCCCTTTAAGAGGTGGAAACAAAAGCCATATTCCGAAGGACCACAAGGAAAGTTGGGAAATGTAGTCTTTCAGCAGTAAACTGCCACTCTGCTCATTAGAAATGTGGTGGCAGGGATTTGAAAAGGAAGTTGACACAAAAATACCCTTTAGGAATGAGCTTTATTGAGAAACTGGGTCTTGGGAGGCAGCTATGCTAGCCACTATACCACGAACGCATGCATAGATCTAATCTACATGGGAAGTAGAAAAAGACAAGATTTCAGGAGTAAATTGGGAGCATGGGGACCTTGGGAGAGGGTTGAAGGGGAGGGGAGAGACAGGGAGGGGAGCAGAGAAAAATGTAGAGCTCAATAAAAATCAATAAAAA